>NW_023996224.1:0-56482 GCF_015586225.1 Lucilia sericata | reverse complement strand
GGAAGTTGAAGAAGTTACCTTAACGAACACAAAACCCTTCGATGCAGCGAAATGGAACTAAAAATAATAAAAAGTCCGAAGTTATAAAAAATTTATGGAAAATTTTCTATACAAAGAAAATTTATGAAAAATTTCTATAAAAAAAAATTTATGGAAAATTTTCTATAAAAAAAGAAAATTTATGGAAAATGTTCTATAAAAAAAAGAAAACTTATGGAAAATTTTCTATAGAAAGAAAATTTATGGAAAATTTTCTATAAAAAGAAAATTTTGGGAAAATTCTCTATAAAAGAAAATTTTGGAAAAATTCTCTATAAAAGAAAATTTTGGGAAAATTCTCTATAAAAAGAAAATTTATGGAAAATTTTCTATAAAAAGAAAATTTATGGAAAATTTTATAAAAAGAAAATTTATGGAAAATTTTCTATAAAAAGAAAATTTATGGAAAATTTTCTATAAAAAGAAAATTTTGGGAAAATTTTTCTATAAAAAGAAAATTTTGGGA
Organism: Lucilia sericata; assembly: GCF_015586225.1. NCBI lineage: Eukaryota > Metazoa > Arthropoda > Insecta > Diptera > Calliphoridae > Lucilia > Lucilia sericata. The sequence goes on along the minus strand of NW_023996224.1, from coordinate 55,977 downwards.
AAATTTTCTATAAAAAGAAAATTTTGGGAAAATTTTCTATAAAAAGAAAATTTTTGGAAAGTTTTCTATAAAAGAAAATGTTTGGAAAATTTTCTATAAAAAAAAATTTTGGGAAAATTAAAAATATAAAAAGAAAACTTAGGGACAATTTTCTATAAAAGAAAATTTAGGGAAAATTTTATATAAAAGAAAATTTATATAATTATTTAGAAAAGAAAATTTATGGAAAATTTTCTATAAAAGAAAATATGTATATAGAAAATATTCTATAAAAAGAAAATTTGTAGAAAATTTTCTATAAAAAGAAAATTTATGGAAAATCTTCTATAAATAGAAAATTTATGGAAAATCTCCTATAAAAAGAAAATTTATGGAAAATTTTCTATAAAAAGAAAATTTAAGGATAATTTTCTATGAAAAGGAAATTTATGGAAAATTTTCTATAAAAGAAAATTTATGGAAAATTTTCTATAAAAAGAAAATTATGGAAAATTTTCTATAAAGAGAAAATTTTTGAAAAATTTTCTATAAAGAGAAAATTTATGAAATATTTTCTATAAAAAAGAAATTTATGAAAAATTTTCTATAAAAATGAAATTTATGAAAATTTTCTATGAAAAAGAAATTTATGAAAAATTTTCTATAAAAAGAAAATTTATGAAAAATTTTCTATAAAAGAAAATTATGAAAAATTTTCTATAAAAAGAAAGTTGATGAAAAATTTTCTATGAAAAGAAAATTTATGGAAAATTTTCTATAATAAGAAAATTTATGGAAAATTTTCTATAAAAGAAAATGTATGGAAAATTTTCTATAAAAGAAAATATATGGAAAATTTTCTATAAAAGAAAATTTATGGAAAATTTTCTATAAAAGAAAATTTATGGAAAATTTTCTATAAAAGAAAATTTATGGTAAATTTTCTTAATAAAGAAAATTTATGGAAAATTTTCTATAAAAAGAAATTTAGGGAAAATTTTCTATAAAAAGAAATTTAGGGAAAATTTTCTATAAAAAGAAATTTAGGGAAAATTTTCTATAAAAAGAAAATTAATGGAAAATTTTCTATAAAAAGAAAATTTAAGGAAAATTTTTATAAAAAGAAAATTTAGGGAAAATTTTCTATAAAAAGAAAATTTAGGGAAAATTTTATATTAAAAAGAAAATTTATGGAAAATTTTCTATAAAAAGAAAATTTAGGGAAAATTTTCTATAAAAAGAAAATTTAGGAAAAATTTTCTATAAAAAGAAAATTTAGAAAAAATTTTTTATAAAAAGAAAATTTAGGGAAAATTTTCTATAAAAAGAAAGTTTGTGTAAATATTTACATTTAAATGTTACTTTATCGTTCCCTTTATTGAGGATATTCGGTTGTAAAATGCATAAATAAAATTTCACAAAATATCTGCAATTTGTTTATATTAAATGTAACTGAATTATGTTGCATTTGTGACTTTATTCGTTTGTTTCCTGAAATAGTTATGTTTGTACATTGAGTTTGTGTTTAAAATTATTTACTATATCTTGCAGTTACTTTTGTAAGTATAACAACACAAATATTAGATGTTAGATAAAGTTTTTTCTCTTATGAGGAATGAGAAATTCACATTATCAACACTTTGGCATTTTATTACTGAAAAATACTGGAGGCAAATTTTCTATACAAAACTTGGGGGAAAGAGATTTTAAGTGAAAATTTACACTAAAAGCTGGGTGTGAGTTCATTATTTCTCTAGGCGTTACAGACATCAGCAAAAACACATTTTATGACCTCCCTTACCATAATAAGTATAGGGTGAAAAACGAAACATATTGGCATGTTAAACATAAAATGACCAATTATTTCTCACCACATCTAACAAATACATATTGTAAGTAGCATGATAAATGTTACCAGGGTACAAATGGAAACAATATACATTTATATACATACATATGAATAAGTATAATATGCAAACATCCCTATATAACGAACAAAAATGAAAATACAATAACCTACAAATAGTTTTTACTCTGCGAGGGAGTAATTTTTTTTTAGTTCATCTTTTTGTTATGTTTGAAAGAAGAAAACAAAAATACATAAATATAAAAATGACTAGAAACATAAAAAACTGTTATGAATTTAGCGCAACTATAACATTAGTAACAGTATGTTGCATTTTTATTACAAACAATAAAAATGTCATAAATCTTTATATTATTTTCGTTTAACAGGGAAAAAGTAGTTTGAGTGTAAATACTTACTATCCCCCGTTATACGGTGTGGTTAAGTTATCACATCTGCCGTTGTTTCTGATTATGGCTGGCTAGACATCAGTATAAGTTTGCTTAAAATCTTGCAAAATTCTCTCTTAATTAGTAATTATGGAATGAAAAGCCGTTGCTCTAGTCATTGCTGTGCATTAAATATCTTTATTTTCTTAAACCATTAATTTTTTTTATTATTTTTTGTTTTATGAAAACAAAAGGAGTTATACATGATGAATTTTGAAAGTAATGAAGATGGTTTAGTTTTAATGATTATTTGCTGTATTTAAATCATAGTGGAATTTATTTTACTTTAATGCCAGCATTATGTTATTGAAAGTTTAAGGTTTTTCGAGAAAGAATAACTGAGACAACAGTATTTATAAAGCAAACTATTATTCTAGTGAAAGCGTTATAAAATATGTATGTCAATCTGATAGGTTGTTGGGGAATATGACAACTTTAGTTGTCTTTAGTTTAGAAAAAACAAACTTTCGGAAAATTCCATGCTAGATTATGCTGGAAATAGCTAGAAGATATTGAAAATTGCGACCTGTAGAGTGCGCACAAGGTTTACATGGACACATAGACGGACGGACGGACAGACAGACGGACATATCTAAATCGACTTAGAAAGTGATTATGAGTCTATTAGTATACTTTAAGGTGGGTGTAGGACCAATATTTATGGGTATTACAAACATCAGCACAAACGTATATTACCCTTCCCACTATAGTGTTGTAGGGTATAAATAGCTATCTGAACTCCTGTGGATAATTTTTGCTAGGACCAAAAGATGAAAAGTTACACTCATTTGAATAAAACCCTGTATGACGAATATTTCCAACTTTGACCAACTCTAAGTCCGGCAGTTCTGGACAGATAGCGCTGTCAGTCTACTATCCAACAGTACTAACCTTGGAGCAAGTTTCATCAAATCGGAAGACACCTCTTTTAAAAGAAATAACCCTTATATAAAATTAAGTTTTGCCAATTTTTATAAAGATACTAGAACATTTAACAAAATTATCAGGTGAAAAGCACTATTCGGGAGGTCTGGTTGTGGCTAGGTGAAGAAATTAACCGACTTTAACCAATCTCAATAGTTCTTGTCCCAGAGATAATGGAAGATCGTGTACAAAATTTCATTAAATTATCATTAAGATTGCGACCTGTAGTTTGATTGTATGTATGTATTTGGACCTTAAATTCGTGCTTTATGAACTCACTACTTCAGGTTTGTATTTAGACAATGCAGGACGAATCTGCCTTTGTAAGGTAATAAATCAGATCTAAGATACATATATGTAATACGCTAATTTTGGGACAGTTTGACATTATCCCGTAAGCATTCGAGTTAGTAGCTGAAATGAAGAGCACATAAATTTTTCTTGATTTCACTTACATTAGCTAATTTACTATATTCGTATTCTTAGCAGCAGTGTTGCCAGGTTGGCATTTTTAATACAAAATTTAGCATTTTTATACACTCCACCACCATCAGTGGTGATAGAGGGTATATATAACTTTGTCATTCCGTGTGTAACACCAAGAAATAATCCTCTGAGACCCAATATATATACTTTATATTCTGGGTCCTTATCAATTCTGAGTAGATTTAGCTATGTCCGTCTGTCCGTCTGTCTGTGTAAAACATGCTCACGATAAAACGAAACAATAGAGTTTACCCAAATTCACCCAAAATGTTCTTCATTTTCCTAAGTTGTTTGGTATTGAAAATGGGCAAAATCGGTTCACACCGGGAAAAGTAATGAATCAAAATTTAAAACAACCTCGAAAAAATAAGCATTTTTTACATATTCTGATGTAATTTTCTCGAAAACTATGCAAGATAATTCCATGAAATCACCATACATTCGTTTCTACTCAAGGGCTTGATTCCTGCTGAAAATTGCCAGAATTGGTTCACAATTTCATATACCTCCCATACAAAAGTACATATTTCCGGAATATGGGTTTTTTGTTAATAACTTCCGTCAGAATGTCGATATCTTCACAACATTTACAAATTCAAATCTTATGTCAACGAAATTCATCCAGAAAAAATTTTCTGAATCGGTCGATAGTTGGTCATAGCTCCCATACAAGGTCCCCTCCCGAAAATCACTTAAACGCACATAACTATTCCTAAATTATGATATCCATATAAAATTTGGTACAAGTATTGCTCATGTGCCACAAAAATATTACAGTGAAATGTTTTTTCCGATGGGTCCATAATTGGTCATAGCTCCCATACAAGGTCCCCTCCCGAAAATCACTTAAACGCACATAACTCATTACTAAATTAAGATAACCATATAAAATTTGGTACAAATATTGCTCTTATATACAGAAATATTACTATGAAAGTTTTTTCGGATCGGTCCATAACTGATCATAGCTCTCATACAAGGTCCCCTCCCGAAAATCACTTAAACACACATAACTCATTACTAAACTAAGATATCCATATAAAGTTTGGCAGAAGTATTGCTCATATACAGAGAAATATTACTGTGAAATTGTTTTCCTATCGGTCCATAATTGATCATAGCTGCTATACTAGGTCCCTTTCAGTAAAACACTTAAAGGCACATAACTCATTACCAAGTAATGATATAAATAAATATTATTTTTGTACATAAATACTATTTTTGTACACATTAATGTTATTTCAAATTTATATCACGATCGCTCCTTGGTCATAGCTCCCATTCAATATTCCCCTCCCGAAAATCACTTAAACGCACATAACTCATTACCAAATCTTGATATCCATATATTTAGCAAAAATATTGCTCTTATATACATAAATTACACTATAAATTTGTTTTACAATCGGTCCATCTCATACTATATTGTGAAACTAAACTGTTTGTATTGACGACACCTGTACGTATACGTGTTAATGAATTATCGATTTTACAAATATTAAGTATACGCCTATTTAAAGAAGCACTTGAGGTATGTATGTACATATATATTGTTACGTGTTAAAAAAAAAAATAATCGTAATTTTGAAGAGAGCAAGAATAAGTTTGGTTACTTATAACACTTTATCCCTTTCTGGTCCGAGCAGCGGCAAATGCCACCACACAGTGGTATAGGAAAAAAAAAAGAGGGAAATAATTCGGTAACTTCTAAACGGTTAATCCGATTTTAATGAAATTTGGTATGCACAAAGAGGAGGTGTTGTCGAGTTTAGGTTTTGAATTTGGACCTTATAGGCCAACCAGGGGCCCGGCGGGGGGTCCTCAAATTAGGACACCTCGGCTATGTTAAATTTTTAAAACGATCCTATTTCTTCATTTGAGTTCCGATTTAAAAAAAATTTCGTATATAGAATCTCCTCATCGAGCACTATAAAAAATGTCGTCGTAGCAGTAAATTATCTCTTATAGTTTAGGAGATATTCGCATTTGAATATTAAAATTTTAAAATTTTTACCGTCCTTACTTTAGTTTTTTTGATAATAGCAGGTCCAAATATTTCCGATTTTCGCCATTTTTTTTTATTTGCTTAACAACAAGTTTATATACCAAGCAGTGAAAGAATTATGTAAAAATCATGACTGAGTCCAAAGTTATAGGCATTTAAATTTAAAAAATTAAAAAAAGGCGATTTTTTGTCATTTTTTTGGGAAAAAAGTATCTTTTTCTTTTTAAGTTATCTAAAAAGTTTCTAAGAAGATGTATATAGAATTTATACTTTTTGGAAAGCTGACTTTACATAAAATACGATAAATGAAACAAAACCTAAAAATTTTTGATACCGAGGGGACCAGGTCCATCCAAAAAAACCCTATTTTTTATGGAAAATTAAATTTTGAGCAAAAATTCTCAAATCGCATAGTCGATATCAAATTATAGTGACCTGTTTTATATGACCCAATAAGTTCTTAATCATTTTGTAACGGGTTTCGATAACCCCGCCCCTGGTATGGATATAATAGGCAAAAAACCAAAAAATCCCATTTTTGTGATTTTTTAAAACTTTTTTGGGAATTCCGGGATTTCTAATAAGAAAATTCGAAATTTTTATTTAATTTTGGATTTTGAGTAAAAAAATCTACCTAACTGTAAAATTTCATCAAAAAATATTCATAAATAAAATTTTTATTGCAATTTGAAAAATTTGTATCTTCGCAAAAACTGAATAAAAAACATTTTTTAATTTTTTTTAAAAAAAGTATTCCGCGAATTTTTTAATTTTCAAAAATTATATACAGTTTTGAAAAATAGACAAAATTACCTTTCCATTGATATATAACATGCCTACCTAATGTTTTTTAAGTGACAAATTAATTAGGGAAAACTCAACATCTTTTAGAAAATTTACCTAGCACTATTATTTTCATCCATATATGTAACAAATTTAAGAGTTAACCTTATGGATGAAAATAATAGTGCTAGGCAAATTTTCTAAAAGATGTTGAGTTTTCCCTAATTAATTTGTCACTTAAAAAACATTAGGTAGGCATGTTATATATCAATGGAAAGGTAATTTTGTCTATTTTTCAAAACTGTATATAATTTTTGAAAATTAAAAAATTCGCGGAATACTTTTTTTAAAAATAATTAAAAAATGTTTTTTATTCAGTTTTTGCGAAGATACAAATTTTTCAAATTGCAATAAAAATTTTATTTATGAATATTTTTTGATGAAATTTTACAGTTAGGTAGATTTTTTTACTCAAAATCCAAAATTAAATAAAAATTTTCTTATTAGAAATCCCGGAATTCCCAAAAAAGTTTTAAAAAATCCCAAAAATGGGATTTTTTGGTTTTTTGCCTATTATATCCATACCAGGGGCGGGGTTATCGAAACCCGTTACAAAATGATTAAGAACTTATTGGGTCATATAAAACAGATCACTATAATTTGATATCGACTATGCGATTTGAGAATTTTTGCTCAAAATTTAATTTTCCATAAAAAATAGGGTTTTTTTGGATGGACCTGGTCCCCTCGGTATCAAAAATTTTTAGGTTTTGTTTCATTTATCGTATTTTATGTAAAGTCAGCTTTCCAAAAAGTATAAATTCTATATACATCTTCTTAGAAACTTTTTAGATAACTTAAAAAGAAAAAGATACTTTTTTCCCAAAAAAATGTCAAAAAATCGCCTTTTTTTAATTTTTTAAATTTAAATGCCTATAACTTTGGACTCAGTCATGATTTTTACATAATTCTTTCACTGCTTGGTATATAAACTTGTTGTTAAGCAAATAAAAAAAAATGGCGAAAATCGGAAATATTTGGACCTGCTATTATCAAAAAAACTAAAGTAAGGACGGTAAAAATTTTAAAATTTTAATATTCAAATGCGAATATCTCCTAAACTATAAGAGATAATTTACTGCTACGACGACATTTTTTATAGTGCTCGATGAGGAGATTCTATATACGAAATTTTTTTTAAATCGGAACTCAAATGAAGAAATAGGATCGTTTTAAAAATTTAACATAGCCGAGGTGTCCTAATTTGAGGACCCCCCGCCGGGCCCCTGGTTGGCCTATAAGGTCCAAATTCAAAACCTAAACTCGACAACACCTCCTCTTTGTGCACACCAAATTTCATTAAAATCGGATTAACCGTTTAGAAGTTACCGAATTATTTCCCTCTTTTTTTTTTTCCTATTCCACTGTGCACCATCAAAACCATAACCGGGTTTTAAATCCAGAAAAGTCGGAAATAAACATTTATAACCAATTATTTTTTGTTATTATGATTTGATATAAAAATATACTAAAAGCAAATTTATGTTTATAAATGAAAAGTCCAGTTACCTAGTTTGATGTTTAACTAGTGTCTGCTTTAAAGTCCACTTTCGAAGAGAATAGATTTGAGAGCGTTTACACTTCCATTTATAGTATTACTAGTGATTGCATAAAAAGCTTTAAAAGAACAATGTATGTATATGAAGTACATTTTTATGAAGAGAATATTGGTCATATATGATAAAAATAAGCAGGGGCGTAGTTTAGAATATAAACATTCCATATGACAAAAACATTAATGAATGATATATATACATATGCTAAAAATAAATTTTACGAAAAAAATTATTAACCAAATTAAAGTACCTAACAAACTATATTGCCCATTTCCCGCTGCAAACTTTCCAATTTCTGACACACATTTTCGCCACACACAAAGTACTTTGTCAATAAAGTACTATACTAGAAACATATTGCAGAGTGTTTGTCAGCAGCTATTTTTTTGTTTGTGCTGTACTTGAAGAGACAATATCAGTAAAAAGTTAATATAATATTAAAGGCACTTAAAATACTTAAACACATTAAAAACAAAAAAACCTCACATATTTAAGGGTAGTAGACAACACATTGCAAAAAGCACATTAAACAAAATTGCATACATAAACACATGTGCAACAAATTATGTTTGTGCTACAAATTACAAAAGATACTATGATATCTCTAGTAGCAGTACGTGAGTATTCTTTTATTTCCAGCTTTTTATGTTGTACTTTTACAAACATATTTAACTTCACTTTTATTTGTCATAAACATTTATGTTAAAGTGATGGTTAAACAAAATGCAGCACAAAGTATATTTATTTGAAAGTTATAAAGCTAATTAATTTGTTTACTGATGGAGAGGTAGGCAGCACTTAAGTAATGTAACGATAAGGTGAATTTTTAAACAAAACTTTTTTAATAAAAGTAACAGGTTCTATAGTTGAAACAAAAAGTGGACTTTTTGTATTTAGTTAAATGTCGAATTTTTGACTTTTTGCATTTTATGAAAAGTCGATTTTTGACTTTTCGACTTTTGTCATTTAGACTCTTAGACTTTTCGATTTTTAGTATTTTATAAATAGTCGACTTTTCGACTTTTTCCGACTTCTCGACTTTTTTCGTTTTTTTTCGACTTTTCTACTATTTTTTGACTATTCTCGACTATTTTCGAGTTTTTCCGACTATTTTCGACTTTTTCCGACTATTTTAGAGTTTTTGACTTTTTTCTACTATTTTCGAGTTTTCGACTTTTTCCGACTATCTTCGACTTTTCCGACTTTTCGACGTTTATCCGACTTTTTACGACTTTTCGACTATTTCGACTATTTATTTACAAAGTCGACTTTACTACTTTTTTCATAGATGACTTTTTTCAAAATCGGGCATCTTTTGAACCTAGCCCCCATACAAAGTCCCCTTCAGAAAATGTCTTATAAACATTAGTATCACGATGAAATTTGGCACAAATAAGTTTTATATAAACATAAATCCCGACAATTAAATTTATAAGGATCGGCCCAAGTTTAGCCCTAGCCCCCATATAACGGGACTTTCCGATTTAGGCCTTTTATCTCTTAACTACGTCTAATATACTACTATCTATCCAAAAATCACCACAATGTGCTGATGTTTGTAACACTAAAAAATAGTTATCCTTAAGTATAAGAGTCGGTTCAAAATCACTTTCTGATTCGATTAAGCTATGGCCGTCTTTATGACCGTGTAAAACTTGTGTGCAAGATACAGCTCGCAATTTTCAATATAATTTGTTAAAGTTTGTCAGATACTCTTTTCTGGATCTTATGGCGAAGGCTGTTGAAAATTATTGAAATTGTTTTTTTCATTTCTTCTAGTCAGCAATATAACCGTACATGAACAGACATTATTTGGAACCTACATATGTAAGATTCAACAGAAATAATGACAATTGGTGTAGGCTATGATATGGTCGGCCACGCTCGACTATAGTTTCTTACTTGTTCACTATGTGCTTGTGCTGACTAATGGAAGAATGTATAGTACATGCACTACACTATACATTTTCAGACGCATTTTTAGTGCCTACTTATATATGTCTGTCTTTCTGCCTCCCTTCGGGGGCTTGTTACATTGGTGAAATCTCCACCTTGGTGTTATTGCAATATCCCGGGGAAAAGAGGTGCTACCAATACCTCAGTCTGCCGGGACTATAAACTGGTAATGATCAAATGTATCCTCGACCTTTCCTTGGAATAATTTGACATGGGATCTAACCAGAGAACCACATAATCTGGTAAAACAATTAATCATTATTTTATCGGCAATTTGCCTTCATGCTTAACACACAGCACTAGGTCCTAATGGCCACTGAAATAAGTCTTGTCAAGTTATTACGGAATCTGTGATTCGGTCTGGCAATTTGTCCATAGGTGCTGTTGCCGAAGCAACGGAGCCTTGTGATGTGGTTGTGCGACTAATGGTTGTTAATAATAGAGGATGGGGACGCTAAACCGTCGCTCATAACTGTCCATATACTTGTTGATCTATATCGGATCGTTGATCTATCTTGGTCCCGAGATTATAGATTCAATGGGTGCGATGTTGGGGTCTTCGTTGACCCCTATTTTTCGATTCTGGTACTTTTTAGCATGTCGGTGTAGCTTGCTACCTGTCTTTGAGCAACTCGAGCACTTTGCAAGAGTTTAGATAGCTCGAGCTCTTCAGCAAAGTGCTTGTCCATGGACCGGCTCAGCCATGTACAAAAATTGCCACCTGATTTCTTCATAGAAGAATTCAGGGGCGAGTGGTAGACCGTTCTCAAGTCTACCTAATGGATGAAAAAGTCCACTGTGAGATAAGGCCACCATAAAGCACTCGACATTCGTCCGTCTGCTGGTCTGTCTGTCTTTCTGTCCGTCTGTCTGTTAGCCATCTGTATGTCTGTCTGTATGTTTGTCTATTAATGTATATTTTGTAATAAAACAACAGGTCACAACAAAAAGTCATAATAAAAGCCCGGCGAAAAAAGGTCATAATAAAAGCCTGATCAGTCATGCTCGGTTGTCAGGTCTTACAATGTTGCCAGATCTGGCTGCATATGTTCTTTTAATGTCCCGTATTTGACAATGATTTCTTGTCAGTTACATAAAATTCGCATATCTGACAATAAAAATTGTCAGACAATATTATAGCAATGGCAACGTAATGTGTTTACACCATCCTTAGGTGTATGACAATATTATTGTTTCACAATACACTGACAAAGTTGCAAGACTGAAATTGTATGTTGTTAGACATTTTCTAAAAATGTTTCTGCCAACATTGTAAGATCTGACAACCATGTATACATAGCCTTACTTACTTGTTTTTCAGGTATCTTCACCCATCTAATGCCAAGGTCATATACATAGCTATATTCTCCCTTTCAATACAAATTTAATCGCTTCCACGAAGCCTTTTGTTCGTTACATGCTCAAACATGTTCTAATTATTTAAATTGATAACTTAACAAATTGCAAAAATTTTCTTTCCCAAAATTAGTCTTTCTCGCTTTCAGCTAATTATTAAACTCGACAGCTATTGACAAAAAAATATATATATACGTTCCACCATTGAATTTTTTCACAAATTCAACCAAAAATTTGTTTATTTATATACTCCGTCCTGTCCATTGTTCTATATATACTTTTTTGCCATTGTAGTTTTCCAATATGTATTTTAACTGGGTTTTGTGGTCATGTCTTGTAATTACATTTTCTATGCAAATTTTTATGCATTCGTTTTTTTTTTTGCTTGTTATTCAAATTCCTTGTAATTAAAACTCAAATTGAAATCAGAGAAACAATTCGATTGGTGTTGTATTTAAAAATTTGCATAAGTAATTGACTTTGAGATTGTTCTATAGAATTCTTATAGAAAAAATGTAAAAAAAATAAAAGAATTAAGAGAAAAGAATCTGTAGTAGGAGAAATGTGCTGGAACTATGAAAAAATAATGGAATTTCTTAAAATGTGTAATTTAATGAGTTAATAGAAAGGAATTTTTTGTGGGAAAATGAAGTTAATAAAAATGTTATACTTCTAATGAAATTTTGATAGCAAGGACGTTTGCATATTTGTGGTAATAGGAATCAATATAATTAATGAAAATTCTAGTTAATTAATGATTAGTATAAGAAAAAAAATAAAGAGAAATTGAATTAGGGATACAGATAAAAAGAGGTACGCCAAAAAAGTCATATACAGTTTTCCACATTTTCACCTTTTAGTTCTACTGAATGTATACTTAAGTACCAAATATAAAATTCTGTAATACATATTTCATTATTCTGTCATATGAATTGAATTTTAACAGTAAATAATTGGAATATGTTTGCAACTATCGTTCCAATAATATATAAAATCGGTTAAAAATTTCAAAAGTTATTACGAGTTCCTCCAATGATTTAGTGTCATACAACACTTAAAAATAAATATTAACATATTTTGGGAAATAAAATCATGTCATAACATTTAAATATGTTCGTATTAACTTAAATGTGTCAGTATGTAACCTGTATTTGGGGTATAGTAATTAATAGAAAACCTTTAAGACGGCAGACTTCATTATCAAACCTTTAACAATTGTCTTAAGAAAATGTTAAAATTTGAAGAAAATCTTCCTGTGACTTAAGGACAATAAAGAAGGGAATAAAAAGTAAAGAAATTAGATCAATACCTTTTATACACTAGCGGTACATACGATTGAAATTTTGAGGATTTCGGAGAAAAAATTTTTTTTGGTGAAATTGTTGAAAAATAAGTTTTACTCTTTACTGTTATGCATTTTACAGTTAGTAAGTTAGTTAGTTAGTTAGTTAGTTAGTTGGTTAGTTAGTTAGTTAGTTAGTAGTTAGTTAGTTAGTTAGTAGTTAGTTAGTTAGTTAGTTAGTTAGTAGTTAGTTAGTTAGTTAGTTAGTTAGTTAGTTAGTTAGTTAGTTAGTTAGTTAGTTAGTTAGTTAGTTAGTTAGTTAGTTAGTTAGTTAGTTAGTTAGGTTAGTTAGTTAGTTAGTTAGTTAGTTAGTTAGTTAGTTAGTTAGTTAGTAGTTAGTTAGTTAGTTAGTTAGTTAGTTAGTTAGTTAGTTAGTTAGTTAGTTAGTAGTTAGTTAGTTAGTTAGTTAGTTAGTTAGTTAGTTAGTTAGTTAGTTAGTTAGTTAGTTAGTTAGTTAGTTAGTTAGTTAGTAGTTAGTTAGTTAGTAGTTAGTTAGTTAGTTAGTAGTTAGTTAGTTAGTTAGTTAGTTAGTTAGTTAGTTAGTTAGTTAGTTAGTTAGTTAGTTAGTTAGTTAGTTAGTAGTTAGTTAGTTAGTAGTTAGTTAGTTAGTTAGTTAGTTAGTAGTTAGTTAGTTAGTTAGTTAGTTAGTTAGTAGTTAGTTAGTTAGTTAGTTAGTTAGTTAGTAGTTAGTAGTAGTTAGTTAGTTAGTTAGTTAGTTAGTTAGTTAGTTAGTTAGTTAGTTAGTTAGTTAGTAGTTAGTTAGTTAGTTAGTTAGTTAGTTAGTTAGTTAGTTAGTTAGTTAGTTAGTTAGTTAGTTAGTTAGTAGTTAGTTAGTTAGTAGTTAGTTAGTTAGTTAGTTAGTTAGTTAGTTAGTTAGTTAGTTAGTTAGTTAGTTAGTTAGTTAGTTAGTTAGTTAGTTAGTTAGTTAGTTAGTTAGTTAGTAGTTAGTTAGTAGTTAGTTAGTTAGTTAGTTAGTAGTTAGTTGGATGTATGGAATTCTGCTGCCCTTGTCTGCTTCACTTCCTCAACATCTCTTCCCCTTACAGCAGGTACATTCGCTGTTTCATTGCCAATTATTCCCTAGCGGCCTGGCACCTATAACATTCAGAGCTTACTGCTCTAGAAGTATTCCCTTAAAACACCCATATCAGTTGATATCTTACTAATTGCCTTCTCATATCTTAATAATGCCTTTAAATTCGGTAGAGTTTTTTTACACGTTCTTTCTTCTATAATTCAAATTTGTGTAAAATTTTTACAGCAGACAAAAGTTCACAAACTTTTAAACCACAAAACATTCATTCTTTTGTTTTAAAACTGATTGATATGTGTGACCTTTGATGAATGTATGTTTCGTTCATGTGAGTTGGTTGTGAAAAAAAAAAAAAACATTTTTGATTTTGGTTTAATGCATTTACCTGTCTAGACAATAAATTGTTATACGAGTTTTTGGCTTTTATTACACGCAAACTCTCATAAAGTTGAATGAATTTTAAACTATTAACTGTCTTAATTGATCAAATAAAAATGTCAAATGTTGTGTTTATAAAAGAAAATATATGTAGATATTTGAGGTTAGGGGTCAAAGTGCAAGTAACTTTTTTTTTTGAAATGTCATTTTGATTTGCTTAATCAAAATGGCAAAAATGTGAGATATTTAAGAAATACTTTCTAAAGTTTTTGATTCTTTAAAAATTGCGCTTCATATTTTATTTATTTTAAAACTGTTTTAGTAAATTGTCTATAAAATTTTAGGGACAATAAAGTTAATTTATTTTTAAGGCGTTTTATTTATGACAATCAATTTTGAAATCTTTTCTTTTAGTTAGGATAATTTATTTTAAATCATGTTTAGAACAGAATATTTTAAACTATTAAGTAAAATACTCCCCCCCCAAAAAATGTAACATCCCCTTTGAAGCGTAACGATTTTTTTTTTTCTAAAATTTATCATTTTATTATAAACATAAAAAAGACGATAAATTTTTGACATTTAATGTTTATAGACGAGAGAAACAACAAAAAATTATATATGCAGACATTGATATTACGTGAGTATTTTTCTAAACACGTTCTATATAAGTATGGGAACAAGCAATAACATCCTAAGTTGACTTAAGAACTTGATATGCTGCCGTATTGTAAAGATATTAATAAAATTATACTTGCCTTGTGAAGCATACATTTCGATATAGGCTATTATCGCTTGTAAACATAGATATAGTCTCATGTAGTACTTGTTGTTCATTTCTTGTATCGTTCTTAAAATGATAACAGTGTTGTTTTTTTTTCATCGTTTTATTTTCTAATAAGGACTAAAAGCTATAAATCAATTTATTTTTAAATTTTTGTTCTTGTTATTTTGTGGCTAATAAAAAACGTGCTTTCTTTCTAAATACATACGGACCATGAGAGCAAGTATTGATTTTGTGCGAATAAAAATCTAAATCACGGCAAAGAAATGTAATTTATATAACCTTCTTTATGAAATTACTAATACCTAGCTTTCCAATAAATACAGCACCTAATAAGAAAAGCCTGAGAAGTAGTGAAACGCGAGAAAAGATTTCTTCCCTTTAGTTATAATTCATTATTAGAACTTTCTGGCAGTAATGGTAAACGCAGAAAGATTCCCGAAAAAGTATTTTAAGAAAGTTCTATGAACTTTCCAATCTCCAAATTTAAAGATCTTAAGGATTTCACAAACAGAACTTCTTCAGCAATAGACATAGATAGTAAGAGCTTATAGACTAAAGACTTATTATATATTAAATTACGAACTATACTAAAGACTTGACTATAAACAAAACTAGACTAGAATATGGACTAGACTACAGACTAGACTATAGACTAGATACATAGCTTACGGACTATACTATAGACTATACTATAGATTAGACTATATACTAAACTATAGACTAGACCTATAGACTAGACTATAGACTAGACTATAGACTAGACTAACTAGACTAGACTAGACTATGACGACTATAGACTAGACTATAGACTAGACTATAGACTAGACTATAGACTAGACTAGACAGACTATGACTAGACTAGACTATAGGACTAGACTATAGACTAGACTATAGACTAGACTATAGACTAGACTATAGACTAGACTATAGACTAGACGATAGACTAGACTATAGACTAGACTATAGAACTAGACTATAGACTAGACTATAGACTAGACTATAGACTAGACTATAGACTAGACTATAGACTAGACTATAGACTAGACTATAGACTAGACTATAGACTAGACTATAGACTAGACTATAGACTAGACTCTAGACTAGACTATAGACTAGACTATAGACTAGACTATAGACTAGACTATAGACTAGACTATAGACTAGACTATAGACTAGACTATAATAGACTAGACCTATAGACTAGACTATAGACTAGACTATAGACTAGACTATAGACTAGACTATAGACTAGACTATAGACTAGACTATAGACTAGACTATAGACTAGACTATAGACTAGACTATAGACTAGACTATAGACTAGACTATAGACTAGACTATAGACTAGACTATAGACTAGACTATAGACTAGGACTATAGACTAGACTATAGACTAGACTATAGACTAGACTATAGACTAGATATAGACTGACTATAGACTAGACTATAGACTAGACTATAGAACTTAGACTATAGACTAGACTATAGACTAGACTATAGACTAGACTATAGACTAGACTATATAGACTAGACTATAGACTATAGACTAGACTAGACTACTATAGACTAGACTATAGACTAGACTATAGACTAGACTATAGACTAGACTATAGACTAGACTATAGACTAGACTATAGACTAGACTATAGACTAGACTATAGACTAGACTATAGACTAGACTATAGAACTAGACTATAGACTAGACTATAGGACTAGACTATAGACTAGACTATAGACTAGACTATAGACTAGACTATAGACTAGACTATAGACTAGACTATAGACTAGACTATAGACTAGACTATAGACTAGACTATAGACTAGACTATAGACTAGACTATAGACTAGACTATAGACTAGACTATAGACTAGACTATAGACTAGACTATAGACTAGACTATAGACTAGACTATAGACTAGACTATAGACTAGACTATAGACTAGACTATAGACTAGACTATAGACTAGACTATATACTAGACTATAGACTAGACTATAGACTAGACTATAGACTAGACTATAGACTAGACTATAGACTAGACTATAGACTAGACTATAGACTAGACTATAGACTAGACTATAGACTAGACTATAGACTAGACTATAGACTAGACTATAGACTAGACTATAGACTATAGACTAGACTATAGACTAGACTATAGACTAGACTATAGACTAGACTATAGACTAGATACTAGACTATAGACCAGACTATAGATTAGACTATAGACTAGACTATAGACTAGACTATAGACTAGACTATAGACCAGACTATAGATTAGACTATAGACTAGACTATAGACTAGACTATAGACTAGACTATAGACTAGACTATAGACTAGACTATAGATTAGACTATAGACTAGACTATAGACTAGACTATAGACTAGACTATAGACTAGACTATAGACTAGACTATAGACTAGACTATAGACTAGACTATAGACTAGACTATAGACTAGACTATAGACTAGACTATAGACTAGACTATAGACTAGACTATAGACTAGACTATAGACTAGACTATAGACTAGACTATAGACTAGACTATAGACTAGACTATAGACTAGACTATAGACTAGACTATAGACTAGACTATAGACTAGACTATAGACTAGACTATAGACTAGACTATAGACTAGACTATAGACTAGACTATAGACTAGACTATAGACTAGACTATAGACTAGACTATAGACTAGACTAGACTATAGACTAGACTATAGACTAGACTATAGACTAGACTATAGACTAAACTATAGACTAGACTATAGACTAGACTATAGACTATAGACTAGACTATAGACTAGACTATAGACTATAGACTAGACTATAGACTAGACTATAGACTAGACTATAGACTAGACTATAGACTAGACTATAGACTAGACTATAGACTAGTTATACTAGACTATAGACTAGACTATAGACTAGACTATAGACTAGACTATAGACTAGACTATAGACTAGACTATAGACTAGACTATAGACTAGACTATAGACTAGACTATAGACTAGACTATAGACTAAACTATAGACTAGACTATAGACTATAGACTAGACTATAGACTAGACTATAGACTATAGACTAGTTTATAGACTAGACTATAGACTAGACTATAGACTAGACTATAGACTAGACTATAGACTAGACTATAGACTAGACTATAGACTAGACTATAGACTAGACTATAGACTAGACTATAGACTAAACTATAGACTAGACTATAGACTAGACTATAGACTATAGACTAGACTATAGACTAGACTATAGACTATAGACTAGACTATAGACTACACTATAGACTAGACTATAGACTAGACTATAGACTAGACTATAGACTAGACTATAGACTAGTTTATAGACTAGACTATAGACTAGACTATAGACTAGACTATAGACTAGACTATAGACTAGACTATAGACTAGACTATAGACTAGACTATAGACTAGACTATAGACTAGACTATAGACTAGACTATAGACTAGACTATAAACTAGACTATAGACTAGACTATAGACTAGACTATAGACTAGACTATAGACTAGACTATAGACTAGACTATAGACTAGACTATAGACTAGACTATACTAGACTAGACTATAGACTAGACTATAGACTAGACTATAGACTAGACTATAGACTAGACTATAGACTAGACTATAGACTAGACTATAGACTAGACTATAGACTAGACTATAGACTAGACTATAGACTAGACTATAGACTAGACTATAGACTAGACTATACTAGACTATAGACTAGACTATAGACTAGACTATAGACTAAACTATAGACTAGACTATAGACTAGACTATAGACTATAGACTAGACTATAGACTAGACTATAGACTAGACTATAGACTATACTATAGACTAGACTATAGACTAGACTATAGACTAGACTATAGACTAGACTATAGACGATACTAGACTAGACTATAGACTAGACTATAGTCTAGACTATAGACTAGACTATAGACTAGACTATAGACTAGACTATAGACTAGACTATAGACTAGACTATAGACTAGACTATAGACTAGACTATAGACTAGACTATAGACTAGACTATAGACTAGACTATAGACTAGACTATAGACTAGACTATAGACTAGACTATAGACTAGACTATAGACTAGACTATAGACTAGACTATAGACTAGACTATAGACTAGACTATAGACTAGACTATAGACTAGACTATAGACTAGACTATAGACTAGACTAGAGACTAGACTAGACTAGACTATAGACTAGACTATAGACTAGATTATAGACTAGACTATAGACTAGATTATAGACTAGATTATAGACTAGACTATAGACTAGACTATTGACTAGACTATAGACTAGACTATACCTTAGACTATACTATAGACTAGACTATACCTTAGTCTAGACTATAGACTAGACTATACCTTAGACTAGACTATAGACTAGACTATACCTTAGACTAGACTATAGACTAGACTATACCTTAGACTAGACTATAGACTAGACTATACCTTAGACTATAGACTACTTTATAGACTAGACTAGAGACTATACACTATATTATAGTCTTGTCTAGAAAAATTCTTTAGAATTTCAACATCGTTTTCAAATTTTTAAACTTACAGAAATTACGTTCATAAACTGCTTCACATTTGATTAAACTTTTTTTAGCAAAACCAAATCTTCAAAAGAAAAAATTATTAAATTATTTAATAGTTTTCTAACATGTGTATCTAACGTCAAAAAGCTAAATTTCGTAAAAGTTTGAAATACACATTGAATTTTCTCTTTCAATTATCAGAGTCATCGCAGACTCATCACTAGCCATCAATCAGTGTCAGTTTAGTAACAACAGTAAAGGTCATAAACATAAGCACATTTGACAAAACAAACAAAAACAATTAGATTAAAAAGGCAAATTTCTTATATGTAAGAAATACAATGCTCTTTAAAATGATCTGCTTTAAATACTTAAATATCTATTTTAAGCTGCACATTTTCCACCATCCACCACTGTCTTAATATATAGTGGTTCGTACATCTTCAGCGTGACTGGATGAATGAATGAATGTGTGTAATTCAAAAGTTAACTAAACAAAAATCAAGTTTCAAAAGTTTCCCTCATACAAAGTGTTGCAGAATAGTTGTAAAAAAAGAGTTGATGTCTATGAAATGAAAACCCGACTAAAAGTATTGCTATGAATGTATGTCTGTATGTATGTCTGTTTTCTATTGCAGTTGTTATGTGTTTTAGTGTTACTTACTGACTTTTGTATGTGTATTTGTGTGTCTAAAATATTAGAAAGAACAAATATTTTAGAAATAACTTACTTCATTGAATTAATCAAATCGTCTAAGTAGAAAATTTTATAAAATGGCTAAAAAGTTTTTTTTTTTTTTTTGAGGGAAAATTTTTACTAGAATTTTCGTTTTGGTTTGCCATGAAGGTTAGAGTGGTATTTAACCATGTCTGCCAAATGGAAGATAAATGATTGAGAATTTTAAATAGAAGAAAAATAAATATGATAAAATCTAGCTCATACTCTTTAAATAATACATACATAAATCTGTTAGAAATTTAATACATACTTTAATAATTGTTCAATATTTTATCAAGCTTTTGTCTTGCTTTTGGCAAGTATTTCTGTAGAGAAAGTTTTTCTCTATAGAAAACGTAGCTCAATTCTTACCAGGAATATATTTTTCTCAGTAATTGAAAAGTTTTATTTAGGAAAACTTGCTCAGTAGGGCTCAATTATTGAGAAAAATCCATCCAAGAAGCCATCATGTCAAAGGTCAGGCATCTGCACAACGTTGCTCTTATCATAAAGAATAAAAATTGTGAACATATCAAATAAAAAGAAAACTTCATCTTAATTAATCTTAATCTTTCAGTGAAATGCTTTACATTTTGAAATTGCATTGTTTTTACTAAAGACACCAGTACGTATACGTATCAATGATTTTTTGATATTACAAATATTAAGTATACGCCTAAGTACTTGAAAGTAAAAAAGTCAAATTTTTTAATGTTTTTTCGATTTTAAGCTTGAAGATTCAGATTTTTTGTCTTTTTTATATTATATGTTTTCCTGTTACACTGTGTAATCGAACACATTTCTTCCCAAAAAAAACACAAGCTGCAGTTAAACAAAAACATTTTGAGATAACATTATCAACTACTGGCAAAACAAATAAAGAGAGTTGAAAGAAGAGACTAAATCAAATTTTTAGAATAGCATGATATGTCGACAATGAAGAACAATGTGAGAAAACTACATCCGATAATATACTGTCGCACTAAACAAAAGAGTAACAGGAGCTAATCAATTGCTGATCATGGTGGTACAAAAAACGCAACTACTGACGACCTCACCAGAAAACATTGTATAAATATCAACCAGCGCTCCAATAAATAGAAGCAACCGGAAAGCTAACAAATAATAGAGCAGTTGCAGGTGATGGAATGACAGCTGAAACTCTTTGGGATGACATCAAAGTTATATCGATGAATTTTTACGAATACATACAATAGAATAATAGAAAAATCCATATAATAGCATACTCTACTATACTGTACTAAACAATCCATAGAATAGCGTACTCTACTGTACGATAGTTATTATTCGTAGATAACAAGAAAGCTTTCGTATCAGTATCAGACAGACAGCAATATGAAAACCATTAAAAGGAAAGAAGTACCCCAGAAAATAACTCAAATCACAACAGATAGGCTCTAGGACTCAAAAGTTTAAGTTCTTTGCAATAGTCGAAGTCTGACTGCTTTACGTGAACACCTGCCATGTTTGTCTTATTTCATGAAGAGCTTATTGGATGGCTCAACAACGCGCTTTGTGATTCTTTTGTAACGACTCACCACCGCCCCATTGTGCTTCTTACATGTAGGTAGAAATTTACGTATATGAAATTTCCGGTCCAGTATACGTGCACTTTGCTCAAATACTCGAGCTATCTAATCTCTTGTCATAGTAGTCCCGTTAGAAAATGACAGGTGTCATTAGTCAAACTCAATCTAACCCCAACAAAGGAAAAGACAATCCCTGGTTTGAGTCGATACAAGAGGCAGACCCAACATCAGGTAAAAACACCCTATTGATGCCATTAGGAATGCCTTTGTCCCCACAAACATTCTCATCATCTAAAGACTCACCCCAATGCATTCCTGGACGTCATAAATTCCCCAACCACACTACTGAGACGGCTTCTGTTGTTTCGGGGCTACAAGGACCTACTGTTATAAGTTGTTTAGAGTAAACACGCCGATAAGTTAAAGATTAAGGTATTAGGTCTCAACCAATTTCACCAACATTTCAACCGTCACTGCTTCTGTGATACCTACATCTGCAAGATGCAACTCAGGATACCACTCGTCCATCAGATACAAGTATCCGGATGGTACATCTTACTCCATCCCATACCCAATCTTTGCATTATCAGCTCAATTCCAACATTTTATTAATCCACAGCCTTGCTCTATAATTTGTACCGCTCCTAGTTTCGCAAACAGCCGCAAACCGAACTTATCCCGAATTATAGATTTTGGCTTGTATCCGTCTTTTAACAAACTGTCTCTTTCCACGAGTTTGGGTTTAAACTGTAGCTTCTCGAAGACCTCTCCAATAACCGGGACAAGACAAAGTGCGGTTCTCTTGTTACCAGATTATAAGGCTCCCTGGTTCGACACCTGGTGAAAGAAAATGCCTAAGATACATTTGAAAATAGCCGTTTAGGGTCCCAGCAGACTAGAGGTATTGGTAGCACCTCTTTTCTCCAGGATTGTAATAACACTAAGATAGAGAAGATCATCGAGGTAACATACCCGGTAGGATACAACGCGTATGTAAAGACTTTTCTGTTCTACAAATGTGAAACCTGGCATCACGCCAGAAGATTCATCATACAAGTACCTCAGAATATGCTGAACCAACAAAATGAGCAACATGAATCTCTTGCATCTTACGTGCTAGGAACCCCTACTTACTCAAGTAAAACGAATTGGAAATGGAGGTGGATCTCCCATACTAAGAGAAAAAATCTTCATGGTATAACAAGGATGGCGCTAGATTGAAATCCTCAAGGCTCAAGCAATGGTAATTACCCAAAGTATACTTGGAGTTGGACGATACTCTAAGAAGACGAGAAAACAAATGCAACAAATGCTGTATATATAGAAACCCTTACACAATTATGGTCAAAATTTCTACAAAAGATATATCACAATAAGTATTATCGCACTTTTATGTAATTTGGGACGGACGGACAGATGGACGGACATAGCTAAATCGACTCAAAGAATGATTCTATTGGTAAACTTTAAGGTGGGTGTAGGACCAATATTATTGTGCGTTACAAACATCAGCACAGACCCAATATACCCTCCCCACTACAGTGGTGTAAGGTATAATTATACCCTACACCACTTTAGTGGGGAGGGTATATTGGATTTGTGCTGATGTTTGAAACATACAAAAATATTCGTCCTAGACCCACCTTAAAGTATACCAATCGGCTTAGAATCGTTTTCTGAGTCGATTAAGCTATGTCCGTCCGTCCGTCCGTCTGGCAGGCTGGCTGGCTGTCCATGTAAACCTTGTGCGCAATTTTCAAGATAATTGGATGAAATTTGGCACGCATGTTTTATTTGACCCAAGGACGAAGCCTATTGAAAATGGTTAAAATCGGTCCATTATTTCACCTAGCCCCCATAGAACAGAACCCCCCGCTTCTGGGCTTCTGAGCTCATAATTATGTTAAATATAAAGATATATCAATAAAATGCGGCACAACTAAGTTTTATAGAAGTCTGGATGACCCTGCCAAATTTCATAAAGATCGGGCCCCATTTGACCCTAACTCCCATACAAAGTCCCCTTCAGAAAATTACTTGAATGTCCCAAATTAACTTATAATAACTTATAAACACAAATATCGCGATGAAATTTAGCACAATAAAATATTATGTAAATATAAATATATTCACAAAATTTTATCGGGCTTGGTCCATATTTGCCCCTAGCCCCCATATAAAGCCTCTTTCAGAAAATTAGTTTTTCATCTATAAATTGCTTAAATGTATCGGAACAAGGGAATATTGAAGATAAATGCTTTATTATGAAAAATAAATCACATTTAATATTCATAACTGGTGTAGGGTATCATATGGTCGGCCACGCCCGACTATACTTTCTTACTTGTTAAAGTCCTGTATATGAGCTTTAAAATAACATCTGACAAATCTTCTTTCTTCTTTGAGAAAAGTATGACTTGGTCGCACATTTTGTCGCCCTGGGTCATTGAAAAGCTTTCACCTTGTGTTGCATATTAATACCAAACATCCCGGTAATCTATTTAAAATAATTACATTTTAATATAACACAAAAATATAAAAATTCATAAAAATTATTCCAAAATGTTGATTTTTATTACCATGGAATATACATATTTAAGCATTTAATTTGCAACGTAAACGTTATTTTTTTTAAATTTTTTGCTCTAATAACTTTCACCACAAAATTGACTCTATGACATTTAGTATAATTTCACTGTCATTAAGTAAATTTTTTAGACAGCAGTCTGTTTAAATAAATATTTAACACAAAAAGTTAATTATTTAAATTGTGATAATAAAAGCAGTGAACAAATTAAAAAAGCCATCACCCAACCAGCCAGCATAGACATCAACTACCATTGACAGCAAAAAACAAAAAAAAAAAGCATCCAGTGAACGCACACACACACACCCACAAACTCTTACCTTTAAGCCCACAGTGGAAACAGCTATAAACAGCACCTGTATGAGATGGACTCAACTTTTTACACTCCATTTTATTTTTATGTTGATGACGATGATTACGGCGATGATTCTTTATGCCATTTATGGGATTTTAATGTTCTGTAAAAATTAACGTAAATGAACCACTTTTTTTCTGGTTTTGGTTTAATATTTTTTCCCCCATTTTGCACACAAAACGCCCACGTAACATTTAGGAAAATTTTACAGAAAAAAAATTTGAAAAAAAAAAATCATTACAAAAACAAAGTAAAATGTAAATTTTAGATCATAAAAATAATGTCATTGGATTTAAAATCTAGTTAAGGGAATTACATATTCTGTTGGGCTCTTTTTTTTAAGGATACTAAATAAACAGCCAGGAGTAATAGTTTAAAACGACTTTGAATGTGAAAAGTTTTATGTGGAAATCATGTTAAACATTTTAAGCAGATATAAAGGAAAATTTAAGTTTTTTTCACTTTCAAGCTCAAATGCATTAACTCTACTCAATAAATTTTAAACTTCCAAACTATTGGCTTAATAGAAAACCAATATATTATAATAACTATTTCAGTCAAACTTTATAGCTGCAACTAGCTAGTTATGAAAATATTTCACTTTAAAATTGTCTCAATAATCATTAATTGATCCCCAGATAGACATTAAGAGAACTGCACAAATAAGAAACAGAAAATACTACATTGCAAAAGTGCAGCAGCATATAAATTTATAGCAACTTAAAGACACTGTTTCCTTTCAAACAAAAAAAATAAAATATCAAATATTTAAAGAAACTAAATAACTTAAAATTCAGTTTATTTCAATTTACTTTCAAATCCTATTGGCAACGGTGTACTCTACTTAAACTTTAGTTGTAGTACAATAAAGAACTGCCAAACAAAACATTGTTCAAATAATTGCGTGAAACAAAAGAAACTCCAATATTTTTTTTACTACTAACGAAAGTATTTTAGACAAAAGATTTATTACTTGATACCAGAAACAAAAAGAGAAGAATTTAAACTAAATTTTTTTGTGTGTGTTGGCCAACAAAATTAGTATGGCAAGTACATAAAATATACAAATTTAAATTCAAAGGATGTTAACAGCATTCGTTAGAGAAAATGCTATAAAATATTTTATTTAATAGCTATTGATTGAGGTGTCAGGGTTAAGGTATATTAAATCTTACGAATGCTGGGGAAACGAAACGCAATAGAGAAAAGACAATTCTACTAAATAGTTTAAAATTCTCTCCTCTCTCCCTCGAATTATATTAATTTATTTAAAATAAACAAACTATTTACCTATTCCCCATTTATTGGTAATAACTGCTAATATAAATAAAAATTTAACATTGTTTTATTAAGAACTAATAACAAGGCTTAAGGGCTTTCCTTACTTATTCAAGCATTTTACTCTGTGTACTTCCTGTAAAAATATTATTTTTATGAAAATATCTTCTAGTTATGAACAAACATACACATTTATTTATTAAGTTGATACAATGAAATATTTCCCTATTATTAGTTAACATCTACTAACTTCTTTGAAAGGTACTTTGTGTATATGTTTTTATTAGGTAAGGGAACAAGGAGTTTCTTTTAAAACTGAAATACTAAAAAAATTAAACTAATTAAAAAATGCTATTGAATCAACAGTAAAATATTTATAGAAATGAAATAGAACTGAACAAGAACCAGAGTTTAAATATTAGTAGATGCTTTTATATTTTTATTTTTGACTTTGCAATAAATATGCATTTACCTCATATTTAAAAATATGCATATTTAAAAAATGGTTCTGTTCAAAATATTTCTAGTATTTTTGCTAAAAATATTTACCCATACAAACTATTGCATATTACAGCTTACAGACAAATATAAAATGTTTTCACTTACAATATATTACGCAGCAACTCGCTAACATATTTATAATACCCACATATATTTCATATGGCTTGCCTATAATATTAAAATATTTTCCTACACAAATTATTCGCAGTCAACAATATTGAAGCCATGCGAGCAGTAATATACGAACATGAAATGCACGCAAGCAGAGCATATATGTGCCGACGAAAACACGAAACAAAACGATAGTCGCGACTATCAGGTTACAATATTTTTACTATCAAACTTAAATATTATTTACTATAGGAAATGACTTATGGTCTAAAATTTAACATTTCATGTTGAACTTGAAAAATTATAAAATGTGAAAAATGTATGCAAGATATAACCAAATTTTATTTAGAAAATAATTGAAAACGTTTATATCTATGTATGTTTTATGTATATTATGGGAAAAATGTATGCATGAAATAACCAAATTTTAATTAGAAAATTTTTGAATTGAATTATTGATTGTATGTATTTATTAAATTTATGTTTAATTTTTATGTGGAGTATTAAAATGTATGTATTTGTATTGATTGTAATATAATTAGAAAAAAATTATATAAATACTTAGAGGATCATATGAATGTAAAAATATATTCAAACATGTATATATGTAAAAAATTGTTTTTACAGGCTATATTTAAACATATTGTTTGTAACAGGATGACAATAAGTTTGTAAACAGGTAGTAATGCATTAGTAGTGTCTATGAAATGATCAATAATGAAGGAAATGATAGGTATTTTAGAAATTTGTAACAGGATGGCAAAAAATTAAGAGGGGACATAAAAACATAAAAAGTTGTTTTTGTAATTTTACATTGTGAAAGGTTAAAACCACAAAAATGTATGAGTGTATTACATACATATACAAGTATGTTTTTCATATGCATGTGTCACATTTCTATAAATTATTATTACATACACTCAATTATCTTACAATAATCAATGAACAGGCGCGAAGAAAAAAATATATACAGTGGCGAGCAAAACTGGATACATATCAATCAAGTGTATGTTAAAAACCCAATAAAATCCAGAAAATATTAAACAAAAATTTTATATTGGTTTTAAAATAAGCAATAGAAGAATAAGAAAATAAAGCAATAGAAAATTCGCGAATATTGAAACTTTATCTCAAGTTTTAGCTAATTTTATTAAAAAAGTCTATGTATCCACTTTTGCACGTTTAAATTTAATTAATCTAGCAACACAAGTAAATTTAAAAATAACAATGAATTTGAGTACTGCTAATTGATTTACCTTTGAAGAAAGCATCAAAACAAACAGTTACCATTTTTGAGTCATATTTGTAATTTTTTTGCAAATATTTTAATTTTCTAGTTTTAATTAGAAAAATATCAAGTTTATTGGGAAACCAAATGGTCGAAATGACAAAAAATAATTACTGTGCTCGTCAAATTGCCAAGAAGTTATGAATTTGCCACCGAAGAGTGCTACAAGTGCGAAAAAGAAAAATATGAGCACACCAGAAGTTAAGAAATGTCGATCGTGTTTGCTTTCGGAGAGAGATGCCAGAACTATGGAGCGTTTATTGACATCCAAACAGGTAAAAATACAAAAAACAGGCTATAGTCGCCATAAATAAGTCCTTAAGTGAATGGGCAGTCCGGGGAGCTCTTCGTAGAATTGGCCTTATATCAGCCGTAAAGCAGAAAACACCAGCGTTATCAGAAAAAAGTGTGAAGGATCGTCTTAAATTTAGCAAGAACCACAAAAATTGGAGTGTTGATGACTGGAAAAGGGTTATATGGTCCGATGAAGGGTTATATGGTCCGATGAAACGAAAACTAATCGTTTTCAGTCTGATGGCAAGGAATATTACTGGCACCGCCCTTATGAAAGCTTAAAAAAGCACCAAGTAAAACAAAAGGGTGAAACAAGCGGGTGGTAGTCTGATTGTGTGGGCTTGTTTCACTTGGTAGAATCTCGGTTCTTTAGTAAAATTAGATGCTATAATGAAAAAGGAGGATTATTTGAGTATTTTCAATCCAATATTCCAGATTTTGTGGAAGAATGTGCATATCCAGAGTCAGAGGTTATACTCCAACAGGATGGGGATCCGAAGCATACGGCAAAAATCGTAAAGAATTGGCTTTCAGCTCAGAATTTTCAAACGATGCAATAGCCAACTCAATGCCCGGAAATCAATCCAATTGAAAATTTATGGGCTTTGTTAAAAAAACGTCTTGCGCAATTCGATAATGCACCAAGAAATCTTAAAGAACTTTGGTCGAGAGTACAAACGGAGTGGTCTAGTATTCCGCACCGGACCATTGAGACCTTGGTCAAAAGTACGCCTAAACGTATAAAAAGTGTCATAAAAGCAAAAGGACTTTGCACAAAATATTAAAAATCAAATTTTTTTTAAAACGTGCAAAACTGGATACTTCGACTTTATTTATAAATATGTTTTAATTTTTAGATTAATATTTAATTATCATGAATTTAATTTTGTTTTCTTTTTATATTGCTTTACTGAATATTTAAAATTGAAAACTTTATTATTTTTCCTTTATTTTATGGGTTTTATAGCATTTTTAAGTCTTATTAGCTAAACATGTATCCAGTTTTGCTCGCCACTGTAGGTGTTAATAAATTTGCATATGCCATTGCCAACCTTTTGAATTTGCATGAGAGAGACTAAATAATAATGATATTTCTTTCCTCTTCTCCCCACCACAAATTCAAGTAAAGCAAAAAAAGGATCTTGCGTAAACCATCGTTAAGGAATGTGCGTAAAATGATAAAGTAGGAAAGAGAATTTCTACTACAGGTCATTTTTATGACGAATGTATTTTTGCATCACACGTACATATCTTCTTCCCTCCACCAATTCAGGGAAAAAATGACCTATCGTAATCCACCGTTATGGAATGTGCGTGAAAAGTAGGAAAGAAAAGTGCTGTTACAGGTCATTTTTATGACGAATGTGTTTTTTGTTATTGTTTCACACATACTTACATACATATGTATATACAAAACCAGATATAAATGGTGTTGCATATTTGAATATATTTTACATTCATATGATCCTCTAAGTATTTATATAATTTTTTTCTAATTATATTACAATCAATACAAATACATACATTTTAATACTCCACATAAAAATTAAACATAAATTTAATAAATACATACATTCAATAATTCAATTCAAAAATTTTCTAATTAAAATTTGGTTATTTTATGCATACATTTTTCCCATAATATACATAAAACATACATAGATATAAACGTTTTCAATTATTTTCTAAATAAATTTGGTTATATCTTGCATACATTTTTCACATTTATAATTTTTCAAGTTCAACATGAAATGTTAAATTTTAGACCATAAGTCAAGACAAGACAAGAACTGACTAAGAACTGAACAAGAACTGAACAAGAATTGAACAAGAACCTGAACAAGAACTGAACAAGAACTGAACTAGAACTGAACTAGAACTGAACTAGAACTGAACTAGAACTGAACTAGAACTGAACTAGAGCTGAACTAGAACTGAACTAGAACTGACCTAGAACTGACTAGAACTGAACTAGAACTGAACTAGAACTGATAGAACTGAACTAGAACTGAACTAGAACTGAACTAGAACTGAACTAGAACTGAACTAGAACGAACTAGAACTGAACTAGAACTAAACTAGACTGAACTAGAACTGAACTAGAACTGAACTAGAACTGAACTAGAACATGAACTAGAACTGAACTAGAACTGAACTAGAAACTGAACTAGAACTGAACCTAGAAACTGAACTAGAACTGAACTAGAACTGAACTAGAACTGAACTAGAACTGAACTAGAACTGAACTAGAACTGAACTAGAACTGAAACTAGAACTGAACTAGAACTGAACTAGAACTGAACTAGAACTGAACTAGAACTGAACTAGAACTGAACTAGAACTGAACTAGAACTGAACTCGAACTGAACTAGAACTGACTAGAACTGAACTAGAACTGAACTAGAAACTGAACTAGAACTGAACTAGAACATGAACTAGAAATGAACTAGAACTGAACTAGAATGAACTAGAACTGAACTAGAACTGAACTAGAACATGAACTGAACTAGAACTGAACTAGAACTGAACTAGAACTGAACTAACTGAACTAGAACTGAACTAGAACTGAACTAGAACTGAACTAGAACTGAACTAGAACTGAACTAGAACTGAACTAGAACTGAACTAGAACTGAACTAGAACCTGAACTAGAACTGAACTAGAACTGAACTAGAACTGAACTAGAACTGAACTAGAACTGAACTAGAACTGAAACTAGAACTGAACTAGAACTGAACTAGAACTGAACTAGAACTGAACTAGAACTGAACTAGGACTGAACTAGAACTGAACTGGAGCTAAACTAGAAATGAACTAGGATGAACTAGGTCTGACTTCCATTAATGGGTCTTGAACATTTGGGTTTTTAGTTGGCGGAAAAGTAGAATTCAAAAATTCGTAAATCAGGGAAATCCTGATTTGGACAGTAATTTGACCAGCAATAAGGGGCTTGATGTCTCTCATATAAATAAAATACAAAAACAAGTTAGAGTGCTATATTCGGCTGAGCCGAATCTTAAATACCATCCACCAGCTACTTTTATATTAATACTTTTCTAATTGATCAAATATTTGTAGAAATAAGTTTTCTCATGTCTTAAATAGAAAAACCCCAAGATTTAAACAGCTTAAATCTACTACAATTCCAAGATTTATTGAACATTACAAACCCCATTTTCTTTTATATTTTTATAGCGCCCTAAGATATGCTTTAACGATATTTAATAATCTGCATGTATGCATGTATGTGAAAGATTTAAGGATTTTCAAAATACATATATAATTTTGTTCTACATAAATTGATAATGCAACTAGTTAAATACGGTTAAATTGCTCTTAGGGACAGGACCTAGTATGGGAAATTTGACCAATTATAGACCGATCGTAAAAAATTCTTTAAGCTAAATTTCTGTACATAAAAGCTATATTTCAGTCAAATTTTGTATCTATATCGTAATTTAGTAATAAGAAATGTGTGTTCAAGTGATTTTCTGAAGTCGGCACCCATGTTATGAACCGATCGTGAAGAAATCTTGAAAATAATTTTTGTATACAAAACTAATATTTGTGCCAAATTTTGAAGCAATAGCTTTATTTGGTAATGAGTAATGTGCGTTTAAGAGATTTTCTGGAGGGGACCTAGTATGAGAGCTTTGACCAAATATGGACCGATGCAAAACAATTTTATAGTGTAATTTATGTATATATGCTAAATGTATATATATCAATATTTTGTAATGAGTTATGTGCGTTTAAGTGATTTTCGGGAGGGGACCTTGTATGGGAGCTATGACCAATTATGGACCGATCCGAAAAAAACTTCCATAATAATATTTCTGTACATGTGAGCAATACTTGTACCAAATTTTATATGGATATCTTAATTTAGTAATGAGTTATGTGCGTTTAAGTGATTTTCGGAAGGGGATCTTGTACGGGAGCTATGACCAATTATGGACCGATCGGAAAACAATTCTATAGTAATATTTCTATATGTGAGAGCAATACTTGTATCAAACTTTATATGGATATTTTAATTTAGTAATGAGTTATGTGTGTTTAAATGATTTTCGGAAGGGGACCTTGTACGGGAGCTATGACCAATTATGTACCGATCGAAAAAAATTCTATAGTAATAATTCTATATGTGAGAGCAATACTTGTATCAAACTTTATATGGATATCTTAATTTAGTAATGAGTTATGTGCGTTTAAGTGATTTTCGGGAAGGGTCCTTGTATGGGAGCTATGACCAATTATGGACCGATCGGAAAAACATTTCATAGTAATATTTCTGTATGTAAGTGCAATACTTGTACCAATTTTTATATGGATATCTTAATTTAGTAATGAGTTATGTGCGTTTAAGTGATTTTCGGGAGGGGACCTTGTATGGGAGGTATGACTAATTATGGACCGATCGGAAATAACTTTCACAGTAATATTTCTGTACATATGAGCAATGCTTACTCCAAATTTTATATGGATATCTTAATTTAGTAATGAGTTATGCGCGTTTAAGTGATTTTAGGGAGGGGACCTTGTATGTCCAATTATGGACCGATCTAGAAAATTTTTTCTCTCAATGAATTGTATTAACATAAGATTTTAATTTGTAAAATTTTGTGAAGATATCAACATTCTGACGGAAGTTATTAACAAAAAACTCATTTTCCGGGAATATGTACTTTTGTATGGGAGGTATATAAAATTATGGACCGATGCTGGCAATTTTCAGCAGGAATCAATATCTTGTGTAGAAACAAATGTATGATGACTTTCATGAAATTATCTTGCATAGTTTTCGAGAAAATTACATCAGAATGTGTAAAAAATGCTTATTTTTTTCGAGATTGTTTTAAATTTTGGTTCATAACTTTTCCCGATGTGAACCGATTTTGCTCATTTTCAATACCAAGTTGTACCGGATAATAATGAATGTTTTGGGTGAATTTGGTTAAATTATATTGCTTCGTTTTAACGTGAGCGTGTTTTACACAGACAGACAGACAGACGGACGGACGGACGGACCTATAATTATAAAACTCATGAGAGTCATAATGGCTAGAACTCAGTTTTTCAGATTTTTGTCGAGATACAAGTATATTAAACATAATTATGAACTTAAGAGCTATATTCGTCGGGTTTAGTTGTATGGGGGCTAGGTGAAATAATGGACCGATCTTAACCATTTTCAATAGGCTTTGTTCGTGGGACAATAGAATCTCATGTACCAAATTTCATTGAATTATCTTCAAAATTGCGACCTGTAGTTTGATTACAAGGTTTACATGGACGGACGGACGGACGGACAGACGGACGGGCATAGCTAAATTGACTCAGAAAATGATTATATTTATGAATGAAAATTTATGAACTCCAAAATATTTATATATCTTGAAAACTATTAGAGCAGAATCTTCAAAATCGTAGTGTGGGTTTTTATTTATATAGTTTTTACTGCTTAGGTTTAAAGAAGCACCACACAAGTATGTATGTATTCACAAGACAAATAGTTGATCCGAAGTGAGACCTCAGAGAAGTACTATTATCCGGCGTCAATGCCTCCAATATCGTGTAGATTGCCTCTATATAGCTACTTAGGTTCTGTTTCATTCAGCTTTTTCAGTTTAATATATTTGACCATTTTCATTTGATTTACTGCCTTTAACTTTTCAAAGTTCTGAAAGAAATAATATTCAAAACAATAAAATCGATACCGCGTTAATGCAACGTATTGACAGAGAAAGTGAACTGTTGCACCATCGGCAAGTATTGTAATTGTGACTCGGTAACCAACACAGATTTTTAGGAAGCAATGCACACTAGTTATAGATAATCAGTCTATGTATATAAGATAGAACATCTTAAAAAACACACTTTTTCTCCTACCGCATAAAAAATTTGCTAAATTTTCGAATTTTTGCCTTAAGGCAACAAAATACTAAGCATACAGTCAGTAAGTACCGTAGTAGTAGTACATACTTTTATTACATTTTATGTCAGCATTATATTTAGTAACTATAGTATACTTTAGAGTATTTTATAGCAATTGTTTCTATTCTACTTCTATTGCTTTTATTTTATTCGAAAACAACAATTTTCTATGGAATGTTTTTAAGTTGAGTGTATTTGAGTTGTATTGTACGAAAAATAAACAAGTACCATGGAACGATAGATATTTAACAAAAAAAAATCTAAAAAATATCAAATCTGTTCACAAAAGGAAAATAAAATTCAGATAAAATCATAAAAAATTGAAAGAAACAACTGGTATTGTGCACAAAAGATAACCCCTTAAGCTGGCGCTTTAAGCATCCACTCATATGTGTGGTTTAAGAGTTGCTATATTGCGTGTATTGCCCTTTTTTCATGGCATCTACTCAAGCTTTAAATGCTTGATAGCTGGATGGCTGACTGCCGGGCTGGCTGGTTGGTTACTTGTTTGCTGAACTCGTTTATTGTATTGCTGTTGCTGTTAAAGACATTTAAGCATACTCCCTCTCTCTAATCTTTATTATACCCTCCACCACCATCAGTGGTGATAGAGGGTATATATAAGTTTGTCGTTCCGTGTGTAACACCAAGAAATATTCATCTAAGACCCAACAAAGTATATATATTCTGGGTCCTTATGAAATTCTGAGTCGATTTAGCTATGTCCGTCTGTCCGTCTGTCTGTCTGTCTGTGTAAAACACGCTCATGTTAAAACTAAGTAAAAGAAATCAACCAAATTCACCTAAAATATTTATTATTATCCTAAGCAGTTTGGTATTGAAAATCAGCAAAATCGGTTCACAACGTAAAAAGTTATGAGTAAAAATTTCAGACTACCTCGAAAAATATTACGTTTTTTTCCTAATTCTTTTGAAGTTTTCTCAGAAACTACCAAAGATATTGCGATGAATTTTGTCACACTTTATTTTTTTAGGGCAGTGACCAATTATGTTAAAAATCTTTACAATCGATCGAATATTTCCCATAGCCCCCATACAAAGGTATATATTCCCGGAAATAAGTTTATCGTTAATAACTCAATCAAATATATCGGTATCAACACCAAATTTTGTACATACAAATATAATATGAACAGAAATCATACTACCAACGTAGATCTCAGTCGGTCCACAATTGGTCATAGCTCCCATATAAGGTCCACTTCCGAAAATCACCTAAACGCACATATTTCATTGATGAATAAAGCTATTGTGATAAAATTCGGGCTTTGTGTACATACAAATCATTGTACCAAATTTTTTGCGGATCGGTCCATTATTGGTCATAGCTCCCATATAAGGCCCACTTCCGAAAATCATTTAAAAGCTCATATTTCATTGTCAAATAAAGCTATTTTGATAAAATTCGACTCAAATATGTTTAGTCGAAATATAAATCACTCTACGAAAATTTTTTCCGGATAGGCCCATAATTGGTCATAGCTCCCATAAAAGGTCGACTTCCGAAAATCACTTAAACGCATATATTTCATTGAATTATGAAGCTATCGGGATAAAATTCGACACAAATCTGTTTTGTATACATACAAATCTTTCTACAAAATTTTTTACGGATCGGTCCACTATTGGTCATAGATCCCATATAAGGCCCACTTCCGAAAATCACTTAAAAGCTCATATTTCAATGTCAAGTAAAGCTATCTTGATAAAATTCGACACAAATATGTTTTGCCTAAATATGAATCACTCTACGAAATTTTTTCTGGATAGGCCCATAATTGGTCATAGCTCCCATATAAGGTCCACTTCCGAAAATCACTTAAACGCATATATTTCATTGAATTCTAAAGCTATCGGGATAAAATTCGACTTGAATATGTTTAACTCCCATATAAGGCCCACTTACGA
Source organism: Lucilia sericata (assembly GCF_015586225.1). NCBI lineage: Eukaryota > Metazoa > Arthropoda > Insecta > Diptera > Calliphoridae > Lucilia > Lucilia sericata. The sequence goes on along the minus strand of NW_023996224.1, from coordinate 19,890 downwards.
AAATCACTTAAAAGCACATATTTCATTGACAATTAAAGTTATCTTGAGAAAATTCGACACTTATATGTTTTGTCTTTACATAAATCACTCTACCAAATTTTTTCCGGATAGGCCCTTAATTGCTCATAGCTCCTATATAAAGTCCACTTCCTAAAATCACCTAAACGCACCTATTGGAGTAAAATTATAGTTGATCTTTTTCTGCATTATACGAAATTGTTTCCTGATCGGTGCATAATTGGTCACAACTCCCATATAAAGACCATTTCTGAAAATTACTTGAACGCACATTTTATACACATGTAGGTATAAAATTTGACATAAATGTTTATTTTGTATATATGTATATAAATCATGCGGAATTTTTTCCGACCGGTCCAGAAGTTGTCTTAGCTCCCATATAAAGTTAACTGTTGAAAATCACTTAATACCACTTAATTCGTTATTAAATTATTATATCCGGATAAAATTCGACATACGTATGTTCTGTGTATAGATAAATCATTCTAAATTTTTCTGGACCTAATCAACATTAGTTCGACAAAAATTTTGGCGACTTATCTAAAAATTAGGTAGTTAGATGGATTACAATAAAAAGTAGCTTGCTGGTGGAGGGTATTTAAGATTCGGCATAGCCGAATATAGCACTCTAACTTGTTGTGTATATTATGATTTTGTCTTTCTTCTAACATTCTATTTTTATTTTTCATTATTTTGCAATGCTTAACATAAGTATGTATTGTTAGATATACTTTATATATTTCTCTCAAGTAGTACGTGATAATTTTACACTTTATGAAATATCTTTGATGTTAGATTTATCTATAAATCTAAAAAGTATAAAAATATTTATCACACAATATTGCTCATTTTAATTTTTATATAATGGGGTAAATTAAAAGCATTTAAGTACATATTCATCAAAAACTGCTTTAAATATTATATTGTTAAGTCGTAAAATTGTATACAATTGAATGGAATTTTTAAATCGAAAGATTTTTTAAATACATTATTGTATTGGTTGAGAGCATCTTCTATTAGAGTGCTGAGGGTTTGTAATTTTCTTTACTGAATAACAGATCCACGCTTGCTTTATAATGAGTTTATTTAAAGTACACTTTAGAAACATTAATAGAACAGTTTTTTATGATAAACTAATCAGAAAATAGATCTGAATATGTTTAGGTTTAGATGTATATTTTCTGTATATGATTTCTACGTATACGTAATATATCATCATATATATAAATACGCAAAGCCAAAACGATTGGGAACATTTTCCGGCTCTATTACTTGACCGATTTTCAAAATCGGTTCAGTATTTTAGGAAATATAAGCGTTTAAAGTTTCTACCAATACACAATCACACAAACATGTGCTTGAATTAAAAAATAGAAAACAAAATAAGTAAGCAAAACAACAACACTGATTTTTCATAAAAGAGAGGAGAGTGTAAAAACATGTTACTTCTCTGTTGATGGTTTATTTTTGTATTTTTCAAATTGCAATGATATTTTTTGTTGTTGTTTTTAATAAGATTTTTGTAAACTAATAAGTATACAGGCTTAGACAAAGCGAAAATATGATTTTATTGTTTTTTATTTTTTAAAAGTGTAAAGTGATAAATTTTGAATGTAATAATGATATATATTAATATATTAATGATATAAGATACAAGAGGCTGATGATGTTTGACCTGGGAAACATTGGTGGGACAACATTTCTACATAAATGTTAGTTTTTATTGATTTTAAAGATTTTAATGATGGACAAAAACAAAGCCTTTTAAAATATAAGTAGGATAGTTTAGTTTGTCATGTACATGATACACTATAATAAATGAATCAGTATATCGCTAATACGTAGGTTTAGCACAGTGAGGATTTGATGATATTCTTCTTTTTCGGGTTATTCTAACCAATTAGGAAGAAGGCGGTTGTTGAAATAGTAGTGTAAAGTGAAAACTGTAGTTTGTGTAGGCGATGGTTACTTATATGTTTTATAAAAATAGATGGTTGATGACTGCCCTTTCTTAAGGTGGTATTAGAGGAAAATACATGTCGTCTAATACCACCCAGCAGTTCGACAAAGAGTCAATGCATACGAAAAAGACAGTAATTTCCACTAATAGTTAACCACCTGGATGATCGTAATTCGTATGTTTTGGGTCATTCGTCACGAATGTACCCTTTGTAATCGAGAATGAAGACAGTCGTCACTTTAGTGTCCTCTTTGTAAGCGGGAGCGGAGACAGTCGTCTCTTTACTGTCCTCAAGTAACTTAGAGATTATACTCTTAAAAGTTTTTTTTTTACTTCCGAAAGACAATCGTCACTTTAGTGTACCCTTTGTAAGCGAGAGCGGAGGCAATCGTCTCTTTACTGTCTCTTTGTAGGGTGTAGAGTGACGATTGACTTCCTCGTAGGACAAGCCCATGTTAAAATGGTCGGTCACCTGGGTAGTCAGGTGGATAGGGGCCACCACAAGTGGTAGGTTAAGTAGTCAGTTCGGGACTGTCCCGTCGAACTGCTGGGCACCTTAAAATTGAAAGTGGTTTCATTCCAAAAAAGGTCTTTTTACTTTATTCAAAACACAAAAACCCGGAAAAAATTCCACTTTTGATCGGAATGAAATCCTTTTACAGTCCTGATAGCAATAATTGAAAAATTGAATTTTTAAATGAAATTTTGTTAGATCGTAATTTGCAATGTACTTTTGAAGGACTACTTCAAGTCTACCTTCTGCGGAAAAACATAGTTACAAAAGATGAAAACACAGAAGATACGTTGAATTTTGGTTATTAAAATCTATGTCCAGTTTTGAAAAAAGCTTATAGGTTTGGATTCTGTGCGTTCTTGAGAATATAAATCTATTTTTGTTTTTGTTATCTGTCAGCTATAAAAAGCAAAAAACAAATTTGGATAGTTTCATAAATAAATGATTTTTCGAATTCAATTGTTACAGCCCTATTGAAAATATTTTTAGCGGTTTGTACTTTTCTGATTCCTCTTAAAAAATTACAATTTCAACTATAAAAATATATTATAAAATTTATTCTTGAGAATGACTTCAGGAGTAATGAATTTGGAATCAAATAAAAGAGACATTCCGCCTATAAATAATCTGTGTTAAAATCATCACTTCTCTAGATCTTTTCTTTTTTTTGCTGGGATATAGATATATAGGTTGAATATTATTACAGGTTACATAGGAATAGTGCTGGGCAGGTTCGACATTGTTTACGACAAGGGGCATTGATGATTGCTGGAGGAATTGGCAGATTGTTAAACATAGGATAATATCATATTGTAAGGAATGAATATATCATATTGTAAGTTTTGCATAGATTTTATGAACATTTATGTAGGGGATAATAAATCGAAAAAATAAATGTTCGTTGTTTTTGCTTTTAAAAAAGTTCAAATATTTTTGAAAAATATGTTGCATAAATAATTTTAGAACTTAGATTTTAAACTTCTTTCAGAATTTTAACCAAATTTTATCACATTTTCTAAAAAAATACGTTGATCAAAGCAAGTTATACGCATTGATAATAGAAATTGAAATAATTTTTTTCAGACATTTGGACTATAAAAGTAGGGTTTTATTTTGCAGTATAAGAATAAAATCTTTACTTCAATGGTTCCGGTCGAATTTCGGCCCGCGGGGCGAACTCTAGTTTAAATAAAATCAAAAATTAAGTATACGCCAAGTACGTAAAACCTGAAATAGAACTGAACTAGAACTGAACTAGAACTGAACTAGAACTGAACTAGAACTGAACTAGAACTGAACTAGACTGAACTAGAACTGAACTAGAACTGAACTAGAACTGAACTAGAACTGAACTAGAACTGAACTAGAACTGAACTAGAACTGAACTAGACTGAAACTAGAACTGAACTAGAACTGAACTAGAACTGAACTAGAACTGAACTAGAACTGAACTAGAACTGAACTAGAACTGAACTAGAACTGAACTAGAATGAACTAGAACTGAAAGAAACTGAACTAGAAACTGAACTAGAACTGAAACTAGAACTGAACTAGAACTGAACCTAGAACTGAACTAGAACTGAAATAGAACTGAACTAGAACTGACTAGAACTGAACTAGAACTGAACTAGAACTGAACTAGAACTGAACTAGAATGAACTAGAACTGAACTAGAACTGAACTAGAACTGAACTAGAACTGAACTAGAACTGAACTAGAACTGAACTAGAACTGAACTAGAACTGAACTAGAACTGAACTAGAACTGAACTAGAAACTGAACTAGAACTGAACTAGAACTGAACTAGAACTGAACTAGAACTGAACTAGAACTGAACTAGAACTGAACTAGAACTGAACTAGAACTGAACTAGAACTGAACTAGAACTGAACTAGAACTGAACTAGAACTGAACTAGATCTGAACGAACTGAACTAGAACTGAACTAGAACTGACAAAGAACTGAACTAGAACTGAACTAGAACTGAACTAGAACTGCAAAATTGCAAAATTATTGCTCTTCCCACCACAATACATATTTTCTTAAAGTAAAAAGGAAAATAATAAAATTTAAAAAACATATTTATGACAGAAAACATTTAAACTCTGAACTAGAACTGAACTAGAACTGAACTAGAACTGAACTAGAACTGAACTAGAACTGAACTAGAACTGAACTAGAACTGAACTAGAACTGAACTAGAACTGAACTAGAACTGAACTAGAACTGAACTAGAACTGAACTAGAACTGAACTAGAACTGAACTAGAACTGAACTAGAACTGAACTAGAACTGAACTAGAACTGAACTAGAACTGAACTAGAACTGAACTAGAAAACTGAAAACTAAACTGAACTAGAACTGAACTAGAACTGAACTAGAACTGAACTAGAACTGAACTAGAACTGAACTAGAATGAACTAGAACTGAACTAGAACTGAACTAGAACTGAACTAGAACTGAACTAGAACTGAACTAGAATGAACAAGAACTGAACAAGAACTGAACTAGAACTGAACTAGAACTGAACTAGAACTGAACTAGAACTGAAACTAGAACTGAACTAGAACTGAACTAGAACTGAACTAGAACTGAACTAGAACTGAACTAGAACTGAACTAGAACTGAACTAGAACTGAACTAGAACTGAACTAGAACTGAACTAGAACTGAACGAACTGAACTAGAAACTGAATAGAACTGAACTAGAACTGAACTAGAACTGAACTAGAACTGAACTAGAACTGAACTAGAACTGAACTAGAAAGGAACTAGAAGAACTGAACTAGAACTGAACTAGAACTGAACTAGAACTGAACTAGAACTGAACTAGAACTGAACTAGAACTGAACTAGAACTGAACTAGAACTGAACTAGAACTGAACTAGAACTGAACTAGAACTGAACTAGAACTGAACTAGAACTGAACTAGAACTGAACTATAACTGAACTAGAACTGAACTAGAACTGAACTAGAACTGAACTAGAACTGAACTAGAACTGAACTAGAACTGAACTAGATCTGAACTAGAACTGAACTAGAACTCAACTAGAACTGAACTAGAACTGAACTAGAACTGAACTAGAACTGAACTAGAACTGAACTAGAACTGAACTAGAACTGCAAAATTGCAAAATTTATTGCTCTTCCCACCACAATACATATTTTCTTTAAAGTAAAAAAGGAAAATAATAAAATTATAAAAAACATATTTAAGACAGAAAAACATTTAAACTCTGAACTAGAACTGAACTAGAACTGAACTAGAACTGAACTAGAACTGAACTAGAACTGAACTAAACTGAACTAGAAACTGAACTAGAACTGAACTAGAATGAACTAGAACTGAACTAGAACTGAACTAGAACTGAACTAGAACTGAACTAGAACTGAACTAGAACTGAACTAGAACTGAACTAGAACTGAACTAGAACTGAACTAGAACTGAACTAGAACTGAACTAGAACTGAACTAGAACTGAACTAGAACTGAACTAGAACTGAACTAGAACTGAACTAGAACTGAACTAGAACTGAACTAGAACTGAACTAGAAGAACTAGAACTGAACTAGAACTGAACTAGAACTGAACTAGAACTGAACTAGAACTGAACTAGAACTGAACTAGAACTGAACTAGAACTGAACTAGAACTGAACTAGAACTGAACTAGAACTGAACTAGAACTGAACTAGAACTGAACTAGAACTGAACTAGAACTGAACTAGAACTGAACTAGAACTGAACTAGAACTGAACTAGAACTGAAACTAGAACTGAACTAGAACTGAACTAGAACTGAACTAGAACTGAACAAGAACTGAACTAGAACTAAACTAGAACTGAACTAGAACTGAACTAGAACTGAACTAGAACTGAACTAGAACTGAACTAGAACAGAACTAGAACTGAACTAGAACTGAACTAGAACTGAACTAGAACTGAACTAGAACTGAACTAGAACTGAACTAGAACTGAACTAGAACTGAACTAGAACTGAACTAGAACTGAACTAGAACTGAACTAGAACTAGATCTAAACTAGAACTGAACTAGAAGAACTGAACTAGAACTAGAACTGAACTAGAACTGAACTAGAACTGAACTAGAACTGAACTAGAACTGAACTAGAACTGAACTAGAACTGAACTAGAACTGAACTAGAACTGAACTAGAACTGAAAGAACTGAACTAGAACTGAACTAGAACTGAACTATAACTGAACTAGAACTGAACTAGAACTGAACTAGAACTGAACTAGAACTGAACTAGAACTGAACTAGAACTGAACTAGAACTGAACTAGATCTGAACTAGAACTCAACTAGAACTGAACTAGAACTGAACTAGAACTGAACTAGAACTGCAAAATTGCAAAATTTATTGCTCTTCCCACCACAATACATATTTTCTTTAAAGTAAAAAGGAAAATAATAAAATTATAAAAAACATATTTATGACAGAAAAACATTTAAACTCTGAACTAGAACTGAACTAGAACTGAACTAGAACTGAACTAGAACTGAACTAGAACTGAACTAGAACTGAACTAGAACTGAACTAGAACTGAACTAGAACTGAACTAGAACTGAACTAGAACTGAACTAGAACTGAACTAGAACTGAACTAGAACTGAACTAGAACTGAACTAGAACTGAACTAGAACTGAACTAGAACTGAACTAGAACTGAACTAGAACTGAACTAGAACTGAACTAGAACTGAACTAGAACTGAACTAGAACTGAACTAACTGAACTAGAACTGACTAGAACTGAACTAGAACTGAACTAGAACTGCAAAATTGCAAAATTTATTACTCTTCCCACCACAATACATATTTTCTTTAAAGTAAAAAAGGAAAATAATAAAATTATAAAAAACATATTTATGACAGAAAAACATTTAAACTCAGCAGGATAATGAATGTTAAGATATAATAATTGTGAGTTCTTTCAAAAATGAAGGAAAAATACAGATTTCTTTCTTTAACTTTTTTTATTATTTGCTGTGAGCAAAAATATACTTTTTTATATACTTTAGTGTGTTGAAATGATGTAAACCTTGGTCACCTTAACATAATAACAATTTAAGTAATTATGTTGTTGGTCTTAATTTTTATGACTTTTTTTCTTTTGCTAAATTTTTTTAGAAATATATTTTGTTTTTTTACAGCTAAAGTTTTCCTTTTCTGGTTTTCACTCTGGCTTTCATGAGTATTTTTACAAAACTTTTTATTTTCATATTTTATTCAAGTCTAAGAAAATATTATAATTATGTTGATGTACCTCAGATGGAAGTTATTAAAGACATAAGCCAAAGAGATAACAATTTTAAGATATGGAACGGAATAGACAGTGTCTTGCTACTTACTTTGGTGATTATTTTCATAGCGCACAGTAGTAAAAAGATAAAATGTGAAAAAAAAAACAAGAAAAAAAGTAGAAATGAAACAAAAACTTTTTTAAGATTTAAATTAAAACCGCATGATATTAAACTTATACTTGTAAAGTTAAGGTCAGGTAAATAAGAAATGGGTGTTTTTTTGAAAAGTTTTTATAATAAAAATTTATATAATTATTACTTGAAAGTTAGGAAAAGTATTATAAAATGTTAAAATATTTATTTAAAAAATAAACTGGCATTTTTATTGAAAACGGCTTAAGGTTGTAAATTATTCTAGGGCCTAATTAATCTTAATGCAAACATAACTGAAGAGTTTACCAAAACATACATATAAACTTTTTTATGACAAAATTATAAATGCATAAAAATACTTTTCTCTAAAAGGATTTTTTTTATGTTTTTTATCATTTTGCTAAGAAATTTTTCATATAAATATTTATGATGTAAAACATTCATTATAAAAAACGATAATAAAGTCATATAAAAATTTAGTACAAATAAAAAACTCTTCTTCAAATAACCCTTGTTATTAAACATATCAAATTACATTTACTTCTTGATGCAGAATTAAATAGATTTTATTTGAGTTTAAGTTATATTTGCCACTTGTACATACAATTGATATAGAAAATTGTTTTTACTTTTAACTGTACAATGAAAATGATACCATTTACTAGTAAGTCAATACAAAAGGAATCATTGTAATCCTCAAGAAATTTTTATGCAAACTATAATTGTATATATTTTTACCCTACACCACTTTAGTGGGGAGGATGTATTGGGTTTGTGCTGATGTCTGTAACGCACAATAATATTGGTCCTATATCCACCTTAAAGTATACCAATCAGCTTAGAATCATTTTCTGATTCGATTTAGCTATGTCCGTCCGTCCGTCCGTCTGTCCGCCCGTCCGTCCATGTATTCATTATCTTCAAAATTGCGATCTGTAGTTTGATTACAAGGATTACATGGACGGACGGACATAGCTAAATCGACTCAGAAAATTATTCTAAGCCGATTGGTATACTGTAAGGTGGGTGACAATAGAAGATCATGTACCAAATTTCATTGAATTATCTTCAAAATTGCGACCTGTAGTTTGATTACATGGACGGACGGACATAGCTAAGTCGACTCAGAAAATGATTCTAAGCCGATTGGTATAATTTAAGGTGGGTGACAATAGAAGATCATGTACCAAATTTCATTGGATTATCTTCAAAATTGCGACCTGTATTTTATAGTTATAGGGTCTCAATTGACCATAGCCCCTATACAAAGCACCCTTCAAAATTTGACTTAAATGTCCACAATTATATTCAACAATAAATGGCTTAAGTGTATCTGAGCCAAGGTACAATTCAACTTAAATGCTTTATTATGAAAACTAAATCACATTTTAATTTTTGTAACAGGTGTAGGGTATTATAAGGTCGGCCTCGCCGGACTATAATTTCTTACTTGATATATTTTAAATATAGTTATTTCTATTTATATCTTCTTATCTTCGAAATTCTAAAATTTTTTACGAATTCTGTTTTTAGAAGAATACAATTTTTGTTTGTGTTTTATGAAATAAATACTAGGGGAAACTGCTGCAGATATCCAGCAACTATAGGTGTCTATATTGCTTTAGGCATAACTTACAAGTTAAGTAATGTAAACTAAGTACCCTAAAATAAACTACCTTTTTAAATATTTGTCTAAATATTTACTGCAAATATTTAGTTTTGCTAATCATACAGTTTTAGCTTATTATTTGTAAGATTTCGGATAAATAAATCCTGATAAATTTATTTAAAGACATTTTCGTAATCAAAGTAAAAGAAATAGTTTATTATTTCGTATAGCCCCCATATAACCGTACCTCCCGAATTAGGTCCACATTAACACCCTGCCAACACTAACCCCCTGCCCACCATTACAATACTTGTGAATCAAGGTAATAATGAAAGGAAATGCCGTTATAAAACTTGTGAATTAAGGTACAATTAAAGTAAATGCTTCACTATTTAAAAAAACAAGTAAGAAACTATAGTCGGACATGGCCGACCATATGATACCCTATATCAATTGGGAATATTAACTGTTATTAATTTTTAATAATAAAGTATTTGTGTTGAATCTTACATGGGTTCCAAATATGTCTGTTCATGTACGGTTGTATGCTGACTAGAACAAATAAAAAACTGATTTCAATAATTTTCAACATCTTTGTCAATGGATCTACAGAAGGGTATGTGACAATTTTTAACAAATTATATTGAAAATTGGGGTACTGTATCGTTCACACAAGGTTTACACGGTCACAAAGACTGACATAGCTTAATCGAAACGGAAAGTGTTATTGACGATTATATCAAACTTAGTTATGTGAAGATGGTAATATATTTGACGTAGTTATGAGCTAAAAGCCCGAAATCGGAAGCTCCCGCTATTTGGGGCAAAACTTGGGCCAATCTTAATATTTTTTTTTTGGTCAAGATTTGTGTTTACATAAAACATATTTGTGCCAAAGTATATAGTGATACTAGTATTATAAGCGAACTGTGGACATTCAAAATAATGGACCGATTTCAACCATTTTCCATAGAATTCGTCCCCGGGAAAAAAGAAGCTCACATTGTAAATTTCATAAAATCATCTCAAAAATTGCGACCTGTAGAGTGCGCACATGTTTATATGGCCACACAGGGAGACAGACGGACATAGCTTAATCGACAAATCTGAGTTAGTTAGTTAGTAGTAGTTAGTTAGTTAGTTAGTTAGTTAGTTAGTTAGTTAGTTAGTTAGTTAGTTAGTTAGTTAGTTAGTTAGTTAGTTAGTTAGTTCGTTAGTTAGTTAGTTAGTTAGTTAGTTAGTAGTTAGTTAGTTAGTTAGTTAGTTAGTTAGTTAGTTAGTTAGTTAGTTAGTTAGTTAGTTAGTTAGTTAGTTAGTTAGTTAGTTAGTTAGTTAGTTAGTAGTTAGTTAGTTAGTTAGTTAGTTAGTTAGTTAGTAGTTAGTTAGTTAGTTAGTTAGTTAGTTAGTTAGTTAGTTAGTTAGTTAGTTAGTTAGTTAGTTAGTTAGTTAGTTAGTTAGTTAGTTAGTTAGTAGTTAGTTAGTTAGTTAGTTAGTTAGTTAGTTAGTTAGTTAGTTAGTTAGTTAGTTAGTTAGTTAGTTAGTTAGTTAGTTAGTAGTTAGTTAGTTAGTTAGTTAGTTAGTTAGTTAGTTAGTTAGTTAGTTAGTTAGTTAGTTAGTTAGTTAGTTAGTTAGTTAGTTAGTTAGTTAGTTAGTTAGTTAGTTAGTTAGTAGTTAGTTAGTTAGTAGTTAGTTAGTTAGTTAGTTAGTTAGTTAGTTAGTTAGTTAGTTAGTAGTTAGTTAGTTAGTAGTTAGTTAGTTAGTTAGTGTTAGTTAGTTAGTAGTAGTTAGTTAGTTAGTTAGTTAGTTAGTTAGTTAGTTAGTTAGTTAGTTAGTTAGTTAGTTAGTTAGTTAGTTAGTTAGTAGTTAGTTAGTTAGTTAGTTAGTTAGTTAGTTAGTTAGTTAGTTAGTTAGTTAGTTAGTTAGTTAGTTAGTTAGTAGTTAGTTAGTTAGTAGTTAGTTAGTTAGTTAGTTAGTTAGTTAGTAGTTAGTTAGTTAGTTAGTTAGTTAGTTAGTTAGTAGTTAGTTAGTTAGTTAGTTAGTTAGTTAGTTAGTTAGTTAGTTAGTTAGTTAGTTAGTTAGTTAGTAGTTAGTTAGTTAGTTAGTTCGTTAGTTAGTTAGTTAGTTAGTTAGTTAGTTAGTTAGTTAGTTAGTTAGTTAGTTAGTTAGTTAGTTAGTTAGTTAGTTAGTTAGTTAGTTAGTTAGTAGTTAGTTAGTTAGTTAGTTAGTTAGTTAGTTAGTTAGTTAGTTAGTTAGTTAGTTAGTTAGTTAGTTAGTTAGTTAGTTAGTTAGTTAGTTAGTTAGTTAGTTAGTTAGTTAGTAGTTAGTTAGTTAGTAGTTAGTTAGTTAGTTAGTTAGTTAGTTAGTTAGTTAGTTAGTAGTTAGTAGTTAGTTGTTAGTTAGTTAGTTAGTTAGTAGTTAGTTAGTTAGTTAGTTAGTTAGTTAGTTAGTTAGTTAGTTAGTTAGTTAGTTAGTTAGTTAGTTAGTTAGTTAGTTAGTTAGTTAGTTAGTTAGTTAGTTAGTTAGTTAGTAGTTAGTTAGTTAGTTAGTAGTTAGTTAGTTAGTTTATTTCATTGTGCTAAAGTTAAAAAAACACCATCTCTAAATGACGACTATGAGATGAAAGTGTATAAATTTATTATTAAACAATTTAAACGAAAAGGACAAACAACACATAAATATGAACACATGTTTACATATGTATGTATATGCAGACCTACACATACACTCGTAAATAAATAAAAGTAACACACTGACATGCAAGGACAAACAATAAAGAGTAAATACTACATAAATATAGGATCATTATTTGTGGACTTCAATTAATTTAAGCTGTTGGTAAATAAATATTCCCAAACGAAAACACATACATAAATATTCGAGTATACGTATATAAAACCCCACATACATATATGAATATATGTACATATATCAAAGATATGAAACGAAACATTTACAAATTGTGCTTAATAAAACGGCAAAATGTACTCCTCTATATTAGTGTAGTATTATTTTTTTGGTCCTCCCTTTTATAAACAATTACAAGTCAATATAATTTTGCATTTGTATAGTACGAACTAAATTTGTACCGACCTACATACATATACTACTGTATTAATGCATACATATATGTAAATAAAACTACATCCTTTAGTAAACAACAGACACACACTTACATAGTCGCACATAAATCACTCCAGGATTTCTTGTTTGGTTTTTGTGGGCGTCAGGTTGATTGGTCAGTATTGTGTGTGAACTGTTGTTTTATTTTGTTATAGTTGATGTTGCATAGAAATGAATATTTCGTCTGATGATGCACTTGTGGTTGCTGGTTGTTATTACATGGTATTAACAAAAAAAAATTCAAACTGAAATGATAAAACATAAACGAACAGTCATGTTGACATGTCTTGATAAACAGAGTATACAATCAAACGTATTACAAGCAAATACATACGTACATATGTATGTACGTATAACTGGGCAGTAGAAATGTTAATGTAACAATAACTATAACTACAAATCTAGCACAATTCTACAGGCCATGTCAGACCATAAAGAGAATTAGTTATAAGCTGGAAAAAAGTGACATTTCGAGAGAAAATTAAATTATAAAATATACAAAAGAATCATTACTGGAGTGCATTATACATTAAGGTCATCCCAAAACGACTTTCTTGAAAACATTTTTGATCCGCTTAGTATTTCTATAACATGAGCAGACATGAGCAATGTTCATTATTTTTGAAAATAATATGGTCCATAGCCTGTCTTACATAGGAGTCTTATGATTAGATCATGTTGTGGATCATATATTCCAAAAATTTTAGTAAAGGAGTAGTTTTGGGATTAATCTGATGTAACGTCAGAAAAGTATATATCTAAGTTTGTCATTCCATTTGTAATTTCTATAATATAATTTTTCAAATCTATAACGTATATATAGTTCCAGTCCTCTGCTATCTATAGCAGAGTCTGTCCGTCTATCTGTGTATCTATCTGTCCGTCTGGCTATCTGTATGTCTGTAGCAGGGTCTGTCTGTCTGTATGACTGTCTGCCTGTTTGTCTATATTTACTTAATTCGAGTCCTCTGCTATCTATAGTTTGTCTGTCTGTTTTCACCCCGGGACATGTTTCCTTGAAGAAATCTCCATTTTGGTGTATTGCAATCCCGGGATAAAGAGGTGATGAACAAATGTATCCTCGGCCTTTCCTTGGAATGATTTGACATGGGGTCTAACCAGAGTACCATATAATCTGGCACTACGGGTGGCCGATCTTGACCGGTCAATTGGTTGAGGTTACCTCGGGATCCACGTAGTGGCTGTGTTTAAACCCAAATCGCGGGGAGAGAATGTTGGTTTAAGGACTGATATATCCTATACCTAATGGGTTGGACAATTCTCTCTCTGAACAGGTCTGTCTACAGAACAGCATATGCTGGATTCCTGAACCCAATCGGTATTTCTTACCGGTCGTGTAGTGGGACGCCGGTATATGCTGGGGAATTGTGAGATTAGTATTCAATGGTTGCCTGTCATCCCATAGAGCGATCTTTATGATCATGGGAATGGAACTGATGCGAAAATTGCTGAAAGATCGGGAAGTCTCCATATATTGGAGATTAATACTGATTTAGTATGCCTTTTTATGCTTCGGGGAAGTTCTTCGGTGCTGTTGCCATCTCAACAGGATGGTAGACCGTCTCTAGTCTACCCAGTGGATGAAAAAGACCAGCGTGAAATAAGGCCGTCAATGCAGGTTTTCACGTTAGGCACTCGACATTCGTGTCTGTCTGTTTGTCTTTATATACATAATTCGAGTCCTCTGCTATCTATAGCAGAATCTGTAAGTATGTCTGCTTGTCTGTAAATTTGTCTGTCTGTCTGTAAGTATGTCTGTATGTTTGTCTGTCTGTCTGTCTGTCTGTCTGTCTGTCTGTCTATCTGTATGACTGTCTGCCTGTCCTTCTGTCTATCCATATGTATGTTTGTTAAATTCAGCTTTCTGAAGACCCTAAATCCCCAAATATATTCGGGAACCAAATCTTCAACAATTCTACCAGACATGCTTTCGAGTAATGTTCTATTTAAATCAGTAAAATCGGTTTATAAATAACGGAGATTTGATCAAAAATCTGATACAAGATTTTTTATAATATTGATCCTAGAGACGTGAATTAGGCTATTGAATTTTCTTTAATATTGAATATTGAATTTTTAGTACTTTTTGTTTTTATTCAATATTAAACATAGAAACATATAATCAAACATATGACCTGACCTGATTTTTATCCTTTGATCCAGCTCTCTAAATATCGACTAATAACGATCAAAAATACTTTGTGGGTCTATGACCAATATTTCGCTGTGTTAAAAACAAAGTATCGAAATAAACATACCCCTCTTCTTTTAAAATGGTGGGGTATCAAAATGAATAACCATTCATGTCTTCAGCTAAATTGTGCACAATCATTTTTTTTTGTTCTGTTAAATGAATAGAAACATTTTAAAATTGTGAACACAACAAAAAAATCTAATTAGCTTTCTTTAGATGTCATCATTTGGAAGTGCAATGAGTAAAATAATTCAAGTGCCAAATAGAATATTTTTTTTTTTTTTGTTTCTTGAGCATGAAAGAAAAAAAAACTTCTATTATAGCTGCTAAATGTTTGAGAACAATATGAAATTCTTTCAGTTGAAATAGCAGAAAACTAAATGAAATTTAGCAGAATATTTTCAATTAATTAAAATAAAAGAATAAAAATGTTTATGAACTAGAAGATAACGAAAAAAAAATATTAAATTTTTAGAAATAAATAAATAAAAATTTATTAATCAAGAAAAACAGGTAATCAGTTTTAGCAAAAATATCTTTCAAAAAAATTTACTTTATAAAAAATGTATGTAAAAATTTAAGTCTGAATCTTTTGGTCTTTTTTTGCTATTTTGTTTATATTAAGTTTTTTTTTCCAAAGTTTTTCTCTGTAAGTAATTTTTTTGGGGGGAAAATGCAAACTAAACCAATTCCATTAAATGCAACTAAATACTAAATACAATTTTAAATAACTTTTTAAACAAAACTTAAATAAACTTCAGTATTTGTAACTAAACTCTCTCACACTTTGACACAAACAAATGGACGTGTGAGTTGCTATACAGCAATTTTACTAGGAGTCAATGTATCCCTTTTAACTCTAATGTATATAATTTTGTGTTTTTCTTTTGTCACTTTTCCAGCCCTTAGTAATCTAAGATCAGTCGCTACTTTTGAGTCCTTAAGTTCAGTTCAAACATTGGCTTTTAATTAAATCCTCCTTATACAGAGACATTTATTGTAACTAGTTACCTAACTAACCCTTAATGGTTAGTGTTAGGTCTTTTTCAGGATTTACCTCGTACTGCAGGGTCATTTACTGTTTGTTTAAGTGTGTGTATGTGTTTGTGCTTTCAAGAGTGTTTAGGTGTGCTTGTGTACTCCTTGTTGTTAAACAACAACAATAACTACAAACATACTCCCTTACACCTAACAAATTTTTATGTAGACACATTGTAGCCCATCCTCAAAAAAAAAAAACAAAATCCAACTTATCCCCCAATGAAATCATGTCAAGTTTTTCCATCAAATAGCAACTAACAATTTTATATATAAAACTCTTTAAGACTGAAACCCTAGTTGAGTTAGACTAACAACAACAACAATGTGGGCAAAAAAAACTAACAAAAACAACAACAACATTTTAAAGTTTTTAAATACAATTTGTGACCAAACACATATTACAACGAGAGTTTACCCAACAACTTTTAACAAACTTTGAAAGAAAACAAAAAAATAATAAGGAAAAGTTTACACTTTAACTGACAGTTAGTGGTCAGTGTATGGGGGAATGATGATAGTTTTAGACATTAATTATGGATATATTTTGGTGATGTGGTAACTGCTGATGTTTTCTGAATTTCAAGAGGCCTACAATCCAGCAGTACTACCTTGTAGTATGTTCTATACAATTCTGACAAATCAATCTGTCATATGAAAAATCTGTAATCCCCTGTGGTCCTGAAAAGTGTTACAATTAGAAAATGGACACTGATCTTTGAACACTGATCCTTGAACACTGATCTTTCAACACCAATAACTTCTGGAAAAAAATTTAAAAATTTGTAAAACTTGCCTTTAATGGCCCCAGTAAATTGACCATTGTCTGTATTTATGAATATATCAGTTATATTCATCATAAAATACACGAATTTCATCTTAACAAATGTAACCCCCATGTAAAGAATGCAAACATTGTAGTACGTATAGTATTTTAGTGCAAACAAAACTAACTAAAGTGTATGCAACTTGTACTTCAACAAGAAATACCAAATACACTGAAAAAAAGCCATGCTTAGCAAAACATCTCTTAAATACTTTTTGTTGTAATATTTACGAAAGTTTCATACATAATATGAAATATACTTCAAATAGTATTTTATGAAACAATTTTCTAATCTTACGTAAATCTTTTGTAATATATTTTTTTGTATATAATAAGAATCCAAACCTTAAAATCTAAAATTTACGAAAAAGTATAATTAAATTTCCGAAATATTTTCATAACATAAAAGAAAATAATTCGTAAAATTAAAAATGTTTTTGTAAAATTTAACATCTTTATTCCAAATTTTCAAGTTATGAAAATAATTCCAAAATTATTTTGCATTAAACTAAAATATTTCGTACAATTTCGTAAATATTACGAAACAATTTCATGGTACGAAATTCTTCGTACAATGTACGATATTTTTCATATATATCAGTCATTGATTATTTTCAGTGTAGATATAAATTAAAGGAGGATGGTTTTAACTCAAAGCATACATAGTCGTCTACAGTTCTTCCTGTACAAGGAATATGATGCTTAAGACAAAAGCAAAAATCCTTGGTTTTTGACTTTTCATTGCAGAGGAGCAGTAGTGAAGAAAAGTGGGTAAGGAATTTATTAAACGGTAAAATGATTCGTTAAAAAGTTTTTAATTTGTTAAGATTTTAATTGGAATTTCTAGTTTTTACTTTGCTTGTCCTAATTTAAGTTAAAACATTTCGTACCAGTGAGGATGTTTAGAAAGAAGGAGGCAAAAATAGTTGGAAGTTTGCAAAGACAGAGTAACAACAGGGAGGTGTTTGGAAAGTTTAAAGTGTTAGGTTTAGTATTAAGAAAAGTATTCTATACTATGGAAAACACATAACATTTATGTGAAAACTTAAATAAATATAAATACTTGATTATGAACTAAATTAATGATTAAAATCAGTCAAATAAAATCTACCGAATTAGCTTCATTTCCTTGATATAACTCTCATTTCTCTTTAAATTTCTTTCTATACAAATTGACTATAAATTCACAACATTGCCATTTAATCCATTATTTAAATTAATTGAAAAAAATCCTATTTTATTCAAATTATACGTTATCTAAAAGAATTCATATTAAAGTTGCATTTCTTTCGAAACAATTTTTTAAGTTCTCTTTTTATTATAACAACAATGACAATAGCACAACAGCAGCTACCAGCTACCACAGTAACGACATTCCTCTTAAAAACATTGCTTCTTCAATTTTCCCAGCTAGTTATTGCCAGAGTTGATTGTCTGGCCATGGTTTGTCATGACAACCAATCTACCTCAGTTACAAATAAGGTATTTTCATAATATGCACTTGTCCTATTCCATTGTCAGTTTTCTTGTATTTTATTTCAGCAGAATTCTATCATGTCTTTTTTGTTCGTCCTTTTATCTGGTTCTTGTAAAACTGTTTGCAAAAAAAAGGGTAAAAAGATGCGAGGTAGATGTAAATACACAACATTACACTCAGCTTGTATTGAAGTTAAAGGTATTGTTTTGTTGCTTTTTTTTTCATGCTGGTTATTGTGTCTATGTGTTGCTGGGAGTTTGTGTCTGTATTTGGTATGCTCACATTTCAATTTGTGTTAACGTCTGGAACCCAGTGAATATGATATTAGGGATACAAATTGGACGCAAATTTAAACAAGTTTTATGGAGTGAAAAACTTAGATTATCTATCTATCTATCTATCTATCTATCTATCTATCTATCTATCTATCTATCTATCTATCTATATCTATCTATCTATCTATCTATCTATCTATCTATCTATCTATCTATCTATCTATCTATCTATCTATCTATCTATCTAGCTATCTATCTATCTATCTATCTATCTATCTATCTATCTATCTATCTATCTATCTATCTATCTATCTATCTATCTATCTATCTATCTATCTATCTATCTATCTATCTATCTATCCTATCTATCTATCTATCTATCTATCTAGCGATCTTATCTATCTATTATCTATCTATCTATCTATCTATCTATCTATCTATCTATCTATCTATCTATCTATCTATCTATCTATCTATCTATCTATCTATCTATCTATCTATCTATCTATCTATGCTATCTAGCTATCTATCTATCTATCTATCTATCGATATATCTATCTATCGTATTCTATCTATCTATCTAGTCTATCTATCTATCTATCTATCTAGTCTTATCTATCTATCTATCTATCTATCTATCTATCGATCTATCTATCTATCTATCTATCTATCTATCTATCTATCTATCTATCTATCGATCTATCTATCTATCTATCTATCTATCTATCTATCTATCTATCTATCTATCTACTATCTATCGATCTATCTATCTAATCTATCTATCTATCTATCTATCTATCTATCTATCTTATCTATCTATCTATCTATCTATCTATATATCTATCTATCTATTCTATACTATCATATCTATCTATCTAATCTATCTATCTATCTATCTATCTATCTATCTATCTATCTATCTATCTATCTTATCTATCTATCTATCTATCTATCTATCTATCTATCTATTCTATCTATCTATCTATCTATCTATCTATCTATCTATCTATCTATCTATCTATCTATCTATCTATCTATCTATCTATCTATCTATCTATCTATCTATCTATCTATCTATCTATCTATCTATCTATCTATCTATCTATCTATCTATCTATCTATCTATCTATCTATCTATCTATCTATCTATCTATCTATCTATCTATCTATCTATCTATCTATCTATCTATCTATCTATCTATCTATCTATCTATCTATCTATCTATCTATCTATCTATCTATCTATCTATCTATCTATCTAGCTATCTATCTATCTATCTCTATCTATTCTATCTATCTTATCTATCTATCTATCTATCTATCTATCTATCCTAGCTATCTATCTATCTATCTATCTATCTATCTATCTATCTATCTATCTATCTATCTATCTCTATCTATCTATCTATCTATCTATCTATCTA
>NW_023996223.1:0-45063 GCF_015586225.1 Lucilia sericata | reverse complement strand
CAGACTATAGACTATTCTATAGTCCAGACTTAGACTATTCTATAGTCCAGACTATAGACTATTCTATAGTCCAGACTATAGATTATTCTATAGTCCAGACTATAGATTATTCTATAGTCCAGACTATAGACTATTCTATAGTCGAGACTATAGAATATTCTATAGTCGAGACTATAGACTATTCTATAGTCGAGACTATAGACTATTTATAGTCCAGACTATAGACTATTCTATAGTCCAGACTATAGACTATTCTATAGTCCAGACTATAGACTATTCTATAGTCCAGACTATAGACTATTCTATAGTCCATATATAGACTATTCTATAGTCCAGACCTGGTCCAGACTATAGACTATTCTATAGTCCAGACTATAGACTATTCTATAGTCCAGACTATAGACTATTCTATAGTCCAGACTATAGACTATTCTATAGTCCAGACTATAGACTATTCTATAGTCCAGACGATAGACTATTCTATAGTCCAGACTATAGACTATTCTATAGTCCATACTAGAGACTATTCTATAGTCCAGAAATATACTATTCTATAGTCCAAACAATAGACTATTCTATAGTCCAGACTATAGACTATTCTATAGTCCAGACTATAGACTATTCTATAGTCCAGACTATAGACTATTCTATAGTCCAGACTATAGACTATTATAGTCCAGACTATAGACTATTCTATAGTCCAGAGCTATAGACTATTCTAGAGTGCCAGGACCTATAGTACTATTCTATAGTCCAGACTATAGACCTATTCTATAGTCCAGACTATAGACTATTCTATAGTCCAGACTATAGATCTATTCTATAGTCCAGACTATAGACATATTCTATAGTCGCGACTATACTATTCTATAGTCCGATACTATAGACCACTCCATAGTCCCAGACTATAGACGATTCTATAGTCAGACTGTAGGACTATTCTATAGTCAAGACTATAGACTATTCTAGAGGCTAGAACATAGACTATTTCTATAGTCCCATACTTAGTCCATTCCATAGTCCAGACTATAGTATATATTCTATAGTATAGAGAGAGTATTTATTTTTAAATATCAGGCCGTCTGGATTTGTGTGAAAATGTTTTATCTAAGTCAACATCGTCACAAGGACCTTGACATCCATTACTACATAAATACGTTTATTTGTGTGTCCCCTATGGAAACTGGTGTGTCTTGTATTTGTTGATTCGTTTAAACATGACCTTTAACAGCTCCTATAAGTGTTAAATAATTAGTTCCACAACTTTTCAAATAACAACTTAATTACATATTCTTGTCATGTTTGCCCTTTTTCAGTTTTACTTTTTCTTTCTCGGGGTTTATTTTCCTTTTTGCAACAAAATATCAAAAGTTTTTTTTTGCAAATAATATAATTTAATTTAAATTGATACCAATTTGTAATTAAAACCTAAACCTATATAAAAAAAAACCCAATTAAAAGTGTGAGAAAAAAAGCAATATTGCATCACAATCATTACACATTCACAGCCACTGACAATTGCAACACAAGCCACCATCAAGGATACAATTTGAAAAGGAGGCAAATGAAAAAATTCAAACAACAAAAACACAAATTTTACAAGGACACTGGACAAGCTGATATGTTGGTGTTTTTTGACAGCAAAAAAAGAAATACGGATAGATATGTACTTGTATTAAATGTGAACAAAGAGAAATCAAACTCAAAACCAAAATAACCAAACGTCCGACCGACCAACAAAACATGACCTTAGATTTGAGAAAAAACAGACAAACCATCAGGCATTTAACATGTAATTAGGAATATTTTATAATGATATGTTGGGTTCTGTTGTTGTGAGGGTGTGAAAAAGGTTATGGAATGGTAAATTTTTAAAAGCAAACAATTATCAAATGTAATTAAGGATTGTTTTAAAGACTTTAGACTATTCTATAGTCCAGACTATAGACTATGCTGTAGTTCAGACTATAGACTATTTTATAGTCTAGACTATAGACTATTCTATTGTCCAGACTACATACTATTCTATTGTCCAGACTATAGACTATTCTATAGTCCAGGCTATAGACTATTCTATAGTCCAGGCTATAGACTATTCTATAGTCCAGGCTATAGACTATTCTATAGTCCAGACTATAGACTAATCAACAGTCCAGACTATTGATTACTCTATAGTCCAGACTATAGACTATTCTATACTTCAGAATATACACTTTTCTATAGTAAACCATAAACTATTCTACAGTCCAGACTATAGACTATTCTATAGTTCAGACTATAGACTATTCCATAGTCCAGACTATAGACTATTCTATAGTCCAGACTATAGACTATTCCATAGTCCAGACTATAGACTATTCTATAGTCCAGAATATAGACTATTCTATAGTCCAGACTATAGACTATCTATAGTCCAGAGTATAGAATATTCTATAGTCAAGACTATAGACTATTCTATGGTCCAGACTATAGACCTATTCTATAGTTCAGACTATAGACTATTCTGTAGTCCAGACTATAGACTATTCTATAGTCCAGAGTATAAACTATTCTATAGTCCAAACTATAAACCATTCTATAGTCCAGACTATAGACTATTCTATAGTCCAGACTATAGATTATTCTATAGTTCAGACTGTAGACTATTCTATATTACAGACTGTACAGTTTTCTACAGTCCAGACTATAGACTATACTATAGTCCAACTATTTTTAACTATTCCATAGTCCAGACTATAGACTATTCTATAGTCCAGAGTATAGAATATTCTATAGTCAAGACTATAGACTATTCTATGGTCCAGACTATAGACTATTCTATAGTTCAGACTATAGACTATTCTATAGTCCAGACTATAGACTATTCTATAGTCCAGACTATAGACTATTCTATAGTCCAGACTATAGACTATTCTATAGTCCAGACTATAGACTATTCTATAGTCCAGACTATAAACTATTCTGTAGTCCAGACTATAGACTATTCCATAGTCCAGACTATAGAATATTCAATAGTTCAGACTGTAGACTATTCTATACTACAGACTGTACAGTTTTCTACAGTCCAGACTATAGACTATACTATAGTCCAACTATTTTAACTATTCCATAGTCCAGACTATAGACTATTCCATAGTCCAGACTATAGACTATTCCATAGTCCAGACTATAGACTATTCCATAGTCCAGACTATAGACTATTCTATAGTCCAGACTATAGACTATACTATAGTCCAGACTATAGACTATTCTATATTCCAGTCTATAGACTGTTCTATAGTCCAGACTATAGACTATAGTCCAGACTATAGACTATTCTATAGTTCAGACTATAGACTATTCTGTAGTCCAGACCTTAGACTACTCTATTGCTCAGAGTCTCTTCTATTCTGTTCACATTTTTCTGTTTTCTACACCACTGTTTTTAAATCGTCGTATCTCTTACATCTTTACAGCTGTTGTTTAATAATTATTTAACTTTCTAAAACTTTAAACGTTCCAATAAATTTTCATACTCTAGCTGACACTAGACAACTTTCTTTAAATTAATAAATTATATAAGTAAAAGCAAATCAACTACTCTTCCACACTTACACTATAAATAAAAATATAATTGCAATTTTCATTAAATAATTTTTTGCAACAAACCATTACGACTTGTTCGCCTTAATTTTATTACAATATTTCTTATTTCTCCTTGTATGTACATATTTAGACTTCCCTCCACTAATGAAGACAACTATGAAAGTGATGATAACAACGAGGAAACTATACCACCGCACTGCCACATTACCATTAGATGTACACGAGAAATAGCCGGTTTAATGGTCTGGGTGAAAGCTGTGCGACGTCTGGATTTCCGCAGTTCAGTACGGGATCGTCGACGTTTCATTATATTTGTGCTTTGTTAAGGCTGCTGGTGGCACACAAAGGCATTGCCAATTTGTCGGGCAGTGCCCAGAAACAATTGTTGCAAATGGTCGAAGAGGGTGGCATCGCATGGTAAGTACAAGTTGTTTTATTTCCTTTTTATTTAATTATTAATTTGTTGCTAGAAAGCAAACATGTTCGTGACATTTTTGTTTTATTTAAAACAAGTGAAAAAAGAAAAATATGTTTCATTTCCGGCTTAAATTATCTTACGTTTTTTTGCTTCCAGTCAGTGATAGTCAACAACATTTGAATGTTTTACGTGGCCTGGCTGTACAATTGCAGCATATTGTCTATCAGGAAAATCAAAAATGTTGGGGCAAACCATTGGGTAGTTCGAATTTATGGCAGGAACATGTTGAGACCATTAAACGTATACAACAAGTTGCCAGTCAAATTGAAATAAGAGAGGTTTGTTAGGCTTTTTATTGAAGATTTGTTATAGTTGTTAATTTGGTTTGATTTTTCTTAGCCTGGTCCTGAAATACGTCCAAAACTACATGATTTACCCGAAGAATGTATTAGAGAAATAATATTGCGCATTGGTGATCATAGAGATTTAGAGGTGAGTTACAAATAATAGTCTATAGTCCATAATATAGACTATTGTTCAGACTATAATAACTAGAACTGAACTAGAACTGAATAGAACTGAACTAGAACTGAACTAGAACTGAACTAGAACTGAACTAGAACTGAACTAGAACTGAACTAGAACTGAACTAGAACTGAACTAGAACTGAACTAGAACTGAACTAGAACTGAACTAGAACTGAACTAGAACTGAACTAGAACTGAACTAGAACTGAACTAGAACTGAACTAGAACTGAACTAGAACTGAACTAGAACTGAACTAGAACTGAACTAGAACTGAACTAGAACTGAACTAGAACTGAACTAGAACTGAACTAGAACTGAACTAGAACTGAACTAGAACTGAACTAGAACTGAACTAGAACTGAACTAGAACTGAACTAGAACTGAACTAGAACTGAACTAGAACTGAACTAGAACTGAACTAGAATGAACTAGAACTGAACTAGAACTGAACTAGAACTGAACTAAACGAGAACTGAACTAGAACTGAACTAGAACTGAACTAGAACTGAACTAGAACTGAACTAGAACTGAACTAGAACTGAACTAGAACTGAACTAGAACTGAACTAGAACTGAACTAGAACTGAACTAGAACTGAACTAGAACTGAACTAGAACTGAACTAGAACTGAACTAGAACTGAACTAGAACTGAACTAGAACTGAACTAGAACTGAACTAGAACTGAACTAGAACTGAACTAGAACTGAACTAGAACTGAACTAGAACTGAACTAAACTGAACTAGAACTGAACTAGAACTGAACTAGAACTGAACTAGAACTGAACTAGAACTGAACTAGAACTGAACTAGAACTGAACTAGAACTGAACTAGAACTGAACTAGAATGGAACTGGGACTGAACTAGAACTGAACTAGAACTGAACTAGAATTGAACTAGAACTGAACTAGAACTAGAACTGAACTAACTGAACTAGAACTGAACTAGAACTGAACTAGAACTGAACTAGAACTGAACTAGAACTGAACTAGAACTGAACTAGAACTGAACTAGAACTGAACTAGAACTGAACTAGAACTGAACTATAACTGAACTAGAACTGAACTAGAACTGAACTGAACTGAACTAGAACTGGGCTAAAGGTTAGACTTTAGTCTATATTCCAGACTATAATCTATAGTTGTCTAAATATCTCCTGATCATTATAATGACGAATTGATTTTAATTTCGAGATCTGGCATAATTAGCTTGAAATTTTTAGTTTTAGGTATTATTAATTTTGATATTAAAATTCTCCCATTATTTCCACTTTCCCGTTTATTTTCGCTGCATGTTAGGCCTCCGCCGATGCCTGGAAAATCATGTCAAAACTAGTAAACGAACAACGCATCTGGCGTGAACTCATACGTTTTCATTTCAATCAAAATCAAATCGATTCAATTCTAGAACTAAACAAACTGAAACACATGAACGATGTTAAGGATGGTAAAAAATTCTATCATCAATTGAGACGTACCTATGGACTTAATGATGATTATCAATTTGCCGAAATATTATCGCTGTGTCGTTATTGTTGTTGTCTATTTTGGCCCTCCGACGGTCATCCCTGTATTGTCGATCAAAGTCCTGACTATAAACAAAGACTAGAAGAGGCCGGAGGTCAACTGGCTTTAACGCAGCCAGTACCACCAGCTCAATTTTTAAAATTTTTCTCCTTGTAATGTAATATATTATTTTTTGTCTGTAAGTTATAGGAAACCCAAAATAAGAACTCAAAATCTAAACACAAGATCTATAAACAAAAAATGATTTTATTATTTAAAAGCTAATGGTGATACAAGATATATAAATAAAAATTAAAAAAAATTATTAAAAAAATATATAAAATAAAAAATTTAAAAGAAAATTGCAACATGAAAGAAAGTAAGAGTGAGTTTAGGATAGAGATTTGTTTGAAATTTCCTAATGACAAGGAATTGTTAATGTTTAATTAAGGTTTTGAAATTTGATTAATATTTAATAAATACCAGACTATAGTCTATTCTATAGCCCATAAATAGTCCATGCTATATTCTATTTAGAGTCCAGACTATAGTATTTCCTTTAGCCCAGACTATAGTCTATTCTATAGTTCAGACTATAGTCTATTCTATAGTCCAGACTATAGACTATTCTGTAGTCCAGACTATAGTCTATTCTATAGTCCAGACTATAGTCTATTTTATAGTCCAGACTAAAGTCTATTCTATAGTCCAGACTATAGTCTATTCTATAATCCAGACTATAGTATATTCAATAGTCCAGACTGTAATCTGTTCTATAGTCCGGACTGTAGTCCAGACTTTAGTCTATTCTATAGTCCAGACTATAGTCTATCCAATAGTCCAGACTATAGTCTGTTCTATGGTCCAGACTATAGTCTGTTCTATAGTCCAGACTATAGTCTATTCTATAGTCTGTTCTTCTATAGTCCAGACTGTAGTCTGTTCTATAGTCTAGACTGTAGTCTGTTCTATAGTCCAGACTATAGTCTATCCAATCTTCCAGACTATAGTCTATTCTATAGTCCAAACTATAGTCTATTCTATAATCCAAAATATTAGTCTCTTCTATTCTGTTCTATAGTCCAGACTATAGTGTATTCTATAGTCCATACTATAGTGCATTATATAGTCCAGACTATAGTGTATTCTATAGTCCAGACTATAGTCCTATTCTATAGTCCAGACTATAGTCTATTCTATAGTCCAGACTATAGTCTATTCTATAGTCCAGACTATAGTCTATTCTATAGTCCAGGCTATAGTCTATTCTATAGTCCAGACTATAGTCTATTCTATAGTCCAGACTATAGTCTGTTCTATAGTCCAGACTGTAGTCTATTCTATAGTCCAGACTATAGTCTATTCTATAGTCCAGACTATAGTCTATTCTATAGTCCAGACTATAGTCTATTCTATAGACAAGACTATTCTATAGTGCAGACTATAGTCTATTCTATAGTGCAGACTATAGTCTATTCTATAGTCCAGACTATAGTGTATTCTATAGTCCAGACTATAGTCTATTCTATAGTCCAGACTATAGTCTATTCTATAGTCCAGACTATAGTCTATTCTATAGTCCAGACTATAGTCTATTCTATAGTGCAGACTATAGTCTATTCTTTAGTCCAGACTATAGTCTATTCTATAGTCCAGACTATAGTCTATTCTATAGTCCAGACTATAGTATATTATATAGTCCAGACTATAGTCTATTCTATAGTCCAGACTATAGTCTATTCTATAGTCCAGACTATACTCTATTCTATAGTCCAGACTATAGTCTATTCTCTGGTCCAGACTATAGTCTATTCTATAGTCCAGACTATAGTCTCTTCTATAGTCCAGATTGTAGTCTGTTCTATAGTCCAGATTGTAGTCTGTTCTATAGTCCAGACTATAGTCTATTCTATAGTCCAGACTATAGTCTATTCTATAGTCCAGACTATAGTCTATTCTATAGTCCAGACTATAGTCTATTTTATAGTACAGACTATAGTTTATTCTATAGTACAGACTGTAGTCTGTTCTATAGTCCAGACTATAGTCTATTCTATAGTCCAGACTAAAGTCTATTCTATAGTATAGACTATAGTCTATTCAATAATCCAAACTATAGTCTATTCAATAGTCCAGACTATAGTCTATTTTATAGACCAGACTATAGTCTATTCTATAGTCCAGACTATAGTCTATTCTATAGTGCAGACTATAGTCTATCTTTAGTCCAGACTAAAGTCTATTCTATAGTCCAGATATAGTCCAAATTGGAGTCTTATTCTAATCTTTTGTTTTAAAATATTTTCGAAATCCTACGACTTTCTTTCACTATCCGAAAAAAATATGTGATGTTAATCTTGAAAAAAAAAAAAAATGTGAATGTTTTAGCAATAAGTATTGATTATATATAAAGATAAAGAAAACCAAAAAAACACCCCGACCAGTTTGAAACTCAAAGAAATTACTAAGAAATATAATGATAAAGAAGAAAAAGAAAGATGTTAAACAAAAACAGGAGCTAGTTAACTTTTAAGCCTCTAATGTTAAACTATATTAAAAATTCAAAAAAAAAAAAAAAAAAAAAAAAAAAAAAACAAAACAAAAGCAACACAAATAAAATATATACCAGTAATATTTATAGATAAAAAGATATAAATTTCTAATATTTTGTGCTGAATTTTTAAATAAAGAGTAAAAAGTTTAAAAAATCAACTATTTTTAAAAAAATCACTAAAAATACTTGTAGTTTACGCCTCTTTAAGATACTAAAACCTAAAACTGAAAGAAAAATCTAATTAAATTAAATTCTGTTAAAATAAAACAAAAAAACTAAAACAGTATTATTTACTCGTTTTCCAAAACTTTGGATTTTAGTTATAATACTGTATTTTAACTGTGCTATCAAAAGCAGAAATAAAAAATATACATATATAGACGATATCTCTTTATAGAACTGGCTTTTAAAATACAAGAAATCTAAACTAATAATTTAATGTTTAATCTAAATCAGAGAATTATAAATATATATAAAAAATATTATATATACATAGTATTTATGGATCTATTAGTTATACGAAATAAAAAAAAAAAAAATGAAAATATATTGAAAAATAAATGATCTAATTAGTTATGAGAATCATTTGAAAAATGGTTTTATTTAGTGGGACCCTAAATGTGTTTGCATCTATAGTCTATTCCATAGTCCAGACAATAGTCTATTCTATAGTCCAGACAATAGTCTATTCTATAGTCCAGACAATAGTCTATTCTATAGTCCAGACTATAGTCTATTCTATATTCCAGACTATAATCTATTCTATAGTACAGACTATAGTCTATTCTATAGTCCAGACTATAGTCTGTTCTATAGTACAGACTATAGTCTGTTCTATACTCCAGACTATAGTCTGTTCTATAGTCCAGACTATAGTCTGTTCTATAGTCCAGACTATAGTCTGTTCTATAATCCAGACTATAGTCTGTTCTATAGTCCAGACTATAGTCTGTTCTATAATCCAGACTATAGTCTGTTCTATAGTCCAGACTATAGTCTGTTCTATAGTCCAGACTATAGTCTGTTCTATAGTCCAGACTACAGTCTGTTCTATAGTCCAGACTATAGTCTGTTCTATAGTCCAGACTATAGTCTGTTCTATAGTCCAGACTATAGTCTATTCTATAGTCCAGGTTAGTCCAGACTATAGTCTGTTCTATAGTCCAGACTATAGTCTGTTCTATAGTCCAGACTATTCTGTTCTATAGTCCAGACTATAGTCTGTTCTATAGTCCAGACTATAGTCTGTTCTATAGTCTAAACTATAGTCTGTTCTATAGTCCAGATTATAGTCTATTCTACAGTCCAGACTAAAGTCTGTTCTATAGTCCAGACTATAGCCTATTCTATAGTCCAGACTATAGCCTATTATATAGTACAGACTAATACAGTCTGGACTATAGAACAGACTATAGTCTGGACTATTCTATAGTCCAGACTATAGTCTATTCTATAGTTCAGACTATATTCTATTCTATAGTCCAGACTATAGTCTATTCTATAGTCCAGACTATAGTCTATTCTATAGTCCAGACTATAGTCTATTCTATAGTCCAGACTATAGTCTATTTTATAGTCCAGACTGTAGTCTATTCTTTAGTCCAGACTATAGTCTATTCTATAGTCCAGACTATATTCTATTGTATAGTCCAGACTATAGTCTATTCTATAGTCCAGACTATAGTCTATTCTATAGTCCAGACTATAGTCTATTCTATAGTCCATACTATAGTCTATTCTATAGTCCAGACTATAGTCTATTCTATAGTTCAGACTATATTGTATTCTATAGTCCAGACTATAGTCTATTCTATAGTCCAGACTGTAGTCTATTCTATATTGTAGACTGTAGTATATTCTATAGTCCAGACTAAAGTCTATTCTATTCCATAGTACATATTATAGTATATTTTTCGGTCCGTAGTTTATTTACTGTCCAAAGATTAGTCTATTTTATATTCCGGACTTTTATATGTTCTTATGTTCTGAGTATAGTCTGATCTTTTGAATCAAAGAAGAGTTTTTTTAACTTCGATCCAGGATGCACATCATGCTTCGATCGAAACTATGTAGTTCATCATTTTTCTTTATTTCTAGTTAAAACTTGACATAGACATTTTGTAAAAGAAACTTAGAAAATAATAAAAATATTTGAAGCAGACTCACGAATTTCAACAGAATTCTCTAAACCTCTTCCCCCAACATGCATATGACAAATCAATTTATTTACTCACGAGAGCGAAGACGTTTCGGTCGACAATGCATGTTTAGTGATCGCACCCAAGCAATGTTGAGTATACATCCCAGTCAAAGATTACGTCTGCATTATATACTACGTAATCCGGTAAATACCGCCACCCAGTTAAGTGATCAGAAAGCTTTAAGTGTAATGGTCACGGAAAATGTGGCCTTTGCTGAACATGGTATGTATCATTACGAGGGCGGCTGGCCCAAAGAGGTTAATCTTAATGATGAGGAGTCGACGCTAAGGCATAGGAAAAAGATTGAACGTGAGGATAACTGGGGTAGTCAGGTGACCAATTTGATAGCTCAATCCACAGATATGGTGGAAATAAATAATACTATAAATATATATCAAGAATTTTTTACCGATTTGCCTGGTGAGCTGTGTGAAGATATCAAGGAGCTATTTGAGGCGAGACAAAAGAATATATTTCATGATCCGGTAGTGGCTTTGCCAAGACCTATAAGTGTAATAGATTGGGCCCCTAGTGATATCAGAAGATTTCTAGTATTACACACTAATATACCTCTCAAGAGAGAGGAGGCAGGCGAAGAGGGGAAGGAGAAAAAGGAAAGTACTTTTAATAATTTCTATATATGGGATTTGGAAAATCCTCTTAAACCTATGGTGGTGTTCAAGTGCCATGAGGTAGTTTTGAAGACCTATTTCTGTCCCAAAGATGAGAATTGGTTGGCGGGTGGATTATGGTCGGGTAAAGTTTGTGTTTGGGATGCCCGTACTGGCGATATGCCTGTAAGCATTTGCCCTTTAGAGGCCGCTCACCGGGAAGCTGTACCGGCCGTTTGTTGGGTTCATTCTAAAACCAATACAGAATTTTACACTGGTTCCTATGATGGTTCTGTAAAATATTGGGATGGTCGTGATTTGGATATTCCTTTACAGGAAATTCTATTAGATCCTGTAATGACAGATGAGCAATCGCGAGATCGTGCTCAGGGTGTAACGGTATTGGAATTTGAATACACTATACCGGTACGTTTTATAGCGGGTAGTGATATGGGCAGCATTTTTGTGGGCAATCGCAAAGGTATGACTCCCACGGAAACTTGGGCGGCTGGAAATTATCGTATATTTTGTGGACCCATTAGAACTATTGAGAGGAATCCATTTTTTGTTAAGAATTTCCTGATTACAGGAGATTGGTGCGTTAAAGTTTGGGCGGAGGAATGCAAGGGCTCACCCACTACTTTGTTAATGAAAAAGAAAAGTCAAATACTCTGTGGCACTTGGAGCACCATGCGTTGTTCCCTCTTTGTTACGGGTGATATGCGTGGAGAATTGGATTTCTGGGATTTATTGCTGCATCAACGTAGACCCATATTTTCCTTGAAGTTTTCAAGCCCAATTATGCATGCGAAATTTAGAAG
This sequence comes from Lucilia sericata, assembly GCF_015586225.1. Taxonomy (NCBI): domain Eukaryota; kingdom Metazoa; phylum Arthropoda; class Insecta; order Diptera; family Calliphoridae; genus Lucilia; species Lucilia sericata. The sequence goes on along the minus strand of NW_023996223.1, from coordinate 32,842 downwards.
CGATGGTGAATATCTGGCAGTGTGTTTGGCCAATGGTGATGTTCAGTTATTGGAGTTAGATGCAGCTTTGAAGCATAGCACGAGTAAGGATAAGGCTTTGATAGCGGCGGTAAGTAGGGAGGGTTAGATCCTGACCTGATTTGCAAGACTACAGACTATACAATAGACTAGACTATATACTAAAAACTAGACTGGACTATATACTATAGACTAGACCATAGACTAGATTATAGACTAGACTATCGACTATACTATAGACTAGACTATAGACTAGACTATAGACTAGACTATAGACTAGACTATAGACTAGACTATAGACTAGACTATAGACTAGACTATAGACTAGACTATAGACTAGACTATAGACTAGACTATCGACTAGACTATAGACTAGACCATCGACTAGACTATAGACTAGACTATAGATTAGACTATAGACTAGACTATAGACTAGACTATAGACTAGACTATAGACTAGACTATAGACTAGAAAACAGACTAGACAACAGACTAAATTATAGACTAGACTATAGACTAGACTATAGACTAGACTATAGACTAGACTATAGACTAGACTATAGTCTAGACTATAGACTAGACTATAGACTAGACTATAGACTATACTATAGACTATACTATAGACTAGACTATAGACTAGACTATAGACTAGACTATAGACTAGACTATAGACTAGACTATAGACTAGACTATAGACTAGACTATAGACTAGACTATAGACTAGACTATAGACTAGACTATAGACTAGACTATAGACTAGATTATAGACTAGACTATCGACTAAACTATCGACTAGGCTATAGACTAGACTATAGACTAGACTATAGACCAGACTATAGACTTGACTATAGACTAGACTATAGACTAGACTATAGACTAGACTATAGACTAGACAATAGACTAGACTATAGACTAGACTATAGACTAGACTATAGACTAGACTATAGACTAGACTATAGACTAGACTATAGACTAGACTATAGACTAGACTATAGACTATAGACTAGACTATAGACTAGACTATAGACTAGACTATAGACTAGACTATAGACTAGACTATAGACTAGACTATAGACTAGACTATAGACTAGACTATAGACTAGACTATAGACTAGACTATAGACTAGACTATAGACTAGACTATAGACTAGACTATAGACTAGACTATAGAATAGACTATAGACTAGACTATAGACTAGACTATAGACTAGACTATAGACTAGACTATAGACTAGACTATAGACTAGACTATAGACTAGACTATAGACTAGACTATAGACTAGACTATAGACTAGACTATAGACTTGACTATAGACTAGACTATAGACTAGACTATAGACTAGACTATCGACTTGACTATAGACTAGACTATAGACTAGACTATAGACTAGACTATAGACTAGACTATAGACTAGACTATAGACTAGACTATAGACTAGACTATAGACTAGACTATAGACTAGACTATAGACTAGACTATAGACTAGACTATAGACTAGACTACAGACTAGACTATAGACTAGACTATCGACTAGACTAGACTACAGACTAGACTATAGACTAGACTATAGACTAGACTATAGACTAGACTATAGACTAGACTATAGACTAGACTATAGACTAGACTATAGACTAGACTATAGACTAGACTATAGACTAGACTATAGACTAGACTATAGACTAGACTATAGACTAGACTATAGACTAGACTATAGACTAGACTATAGACTAGACTATAGACTAGACTAGACTATAGACTAGACTATAGACTAGACTATAGACTAGACTATAGACTAGACTATAGACTAGACTATAGACTAGACTATAGACTAGACTATAGACTAGACTATAGACTAGACTATAGACTAGACTATAGACTAGACTATAGACTAGACTATAGACTAGACTATAGACTAGACTATAGACTAGACTATAGACTAGACTATAGACTAGACTATAGACTAGACTATAGACTAGACTATAGACTAGACTATAGACTAGATAGACCAGACTATAGACTAGACTATAGACTAGACTATAGACTAGACTATAGACTAGACTATAGACTAGACTATAGACTAGACTATAGACTAGACTATAGACTAGACTATAGACTAGACTATAGACTAGACTATAGACTACACTATAGACTAGACTATAGACTAGACTATAGACTAGACTATAGACTAGACTATAGACTAGACTATAGACTAGACTATAGACTAGACTATAGACTAGACTATAGACTAGACTATAGACTAGACTATAGACTAGACTATAGACTAGACTATAGACTAGACTATAGACTAGACTATAGACTAGACTATAGACTAGACTATAGACTAGACTATAGACTAGACTATAGACTAGACTATAGACTAGACTATAGACTAGACTATAGACTAGACTATAGACTAGACTATAGACTAGACTATAGACTAGACTATAGACTAGACTATAGACTAGACTATAGACTAGACTATAGACTAGACTATAGACTAGACTATAGACGACTATAGACTAGACTATAGACTAGACTATAGACTAGACTATAGACTAGACTATAGACTAGACTATAGACTAGACTATAGACTAGACTATAGACTAGACTATAGACTAGACTATAGACTAGACTATAGACTAGACTATAGACTAGACTATAGACTAGACTATAGACTAGACTATAGACTAGACTATAGATTAGACTATAAACTAGACTATAGACTATAGACTAGACTATAGACTATAGTAGACTATAGACTAGACTATAGACTATAGTAGACTATACACTAGACTATAGTAGACTATAGACTAGACTATAGACTATAGTAGACTATAGACTAGACTATAGACTAGACTATAGTCTAGACTTTAGACTAGGCTATAGACTAGGCTATAGACTAGACTATACTAGGCTAGACTAGACTATAGACTAGACTATAGACTAGACTGTACGCTAGACTATAGACCATATTAACTTCAATATGTAATTCTTGATTTCTCCAAACGTCTACCATCTAGATGTTTGAACGAGAACAATTACGCTGCAAACTCTTAGAGGGACGAGTCGAAGAAATGAAATTGAAAAAACGCACTACAGAAGCCGATCTCGAAAGGAAAACTCTTGAAGAATCCCAACGCCAACCGGCCGACGAAACACTAGACCCCGATAATCCCGAAGAATTTTTACGTATTATTTCCTCTGATATAGAATTTAGAGAGGGCCTCAACAATTTCCAAGATCTTGTTATAAAAGTAGAAAAGAAACGACAAGATAGGCAATACATTATGGAAAGAACGGAATTCGAATTTGATCAACAAATAACAAATACGCAATTTGAGGATCACGAAAACATAAATGATGAAAACAAAGATACCACTAATATATAACTTAATTAAATTTTTATTTGTTTTAAACATTTCTTTAAAATGCTGAAATATATTTGGATAATTCTTCTATATCTATTGGTCTCATAGCTATAACTATAACTACCAATTTACGTCTTAACATATTGGGTTTCTTAATCAAAAGTTTAACTTCATAATGATTCATTAAGAAGGACCATTTTAATTTATCCAATTCTTTTTCGTTTAACGAACGATATTGTGTGGGATTTAGGTTTAAAATACTTTCAGCAGTTTTATCAGTTAAACGGGCCTCCACTAACGTACCCGTTTGATCACTGAGATGTACATTTATATTGAAAAAATATTCAAAATTTTCTTCTGAAGAGTTAATGGAAAAGGCCATTTGACATTGTTCCATTTGACAAAGGGTTTTATTCCAGGGTATTAACCGACTACAGGATTTGCTGGAATAGAGAACTTGATAATAGTGATTCTTTACTTTCAAGATTGCTTAAATATTTCTTACCATTTTTTGCTTAAAACAAAACTTTGTAGATCCAAATTCATGTGTGTGATCATGCCAAATAAAACGGCAGTAAATTGATCATTTGTATCACTTAATTGACCCTCGGCTCGGGTATAGATTTGCCGTACGGTCATTATGGTTTGTATTTGATCAGCTGGAAGGGGATACATATAAAATAATTAAGAATTATTAGCTTCAATTGTAGTGTAAACTATATAGTCCTGAATATAGTCTATTCGATAGTCCAGACTATAGTCTATTCGATAGTCCAGACTATAGGCTATTCTATAGTCCAGACTATAGTCTATTATATAGTCCAGACTATAGTCTATTCTATAGTCCAAACTATAGTCCAAACTATAGTCTATTCTATAGTCCAGACTATAGTCTATTCTATAGTCCAGACTATAGTCTATTCTATAGTCCAGACTATAGTCTATTCTATAGTCCAGACTATAGTATATTCTATAGTCAAGAGTATAGCCTATTCTATAGTCCACACTATAGTCTATTCTATAGTCCAGACTATAGTCTATTTTATAGTGCAGACTATAGTCTATTCTATAGTCCAGACTATAGTCTATTCTATAGTCCAGACTATAGTCTATTCTATAGTCCAGACTATAGTCTATTCTATAGTCCAGACTATAGTCTATTCTATAGTCCAGACTATAGTCTATTCTATAGTCCAGACTATTGTCTTCTATACTCCAGACTATAGTCTATTCTATTCTAGACTATAGTCTATTCTACATTCCAGACTATGGTTTATACTATAGTCCAGACTATAGTCTATTCTATATTCCAGACTATAGTCTATTCTATAATTCAGACTATAGACTATTCTACAGTCTAGACTATAGTCTATTCTATAGTCCAGACTATAGTCTATTCTATAGTCCAGATTACAGTCTATTCTATAGTCCAGACTGTAGTCTATTCTATAGTCCAGACTATAGTCTATTATATAGTCCAGACTATAGTCTATTCTATAGTCCAGACATTAGTCTACTCTATAGTCCAGACTATAGTCCATTCTATAGTCCATTCTATAGTCCATTCTATAGTCTATTCTATAGTCCAGACTATAGTATATTATATAGTCCAGACTATAGTATATTCTATAGTCCAAACTATAGTATATTCTATATTCCAGACTATAGTATATGCTATAGCACAGACTATTGTCTCTTCTGTAGTCCAGAGTATAGTCTATTCTATAGTCTACTCTATAGTCTAATCTATAGTCCAGACTATAATCTATTCTATATTCCAGACTATAATCTATTCTATATTCCAGACTATAGTCTATTCTATAGTCCAGACTATAGTATATTCTATAGTCCAGACTATAGTCTATTCTATAGTCCAGACTATAGTCTATTCTATAGTCCAGACTATAGTCTATTCTATAGTCCAGACTGTAGTCTATTCTATAGTCCAGACTATAGTATATTCTAGTCCAGACTATAGTCTATTCTATAGTCCAGACTATAGTCTATTCTATAGTCCAGACTATAGTCTATTCTATAGTCCAGACTATAGTCTATTCTATTCTAGACTATAGTCTATTCTATATTCCAGACTATGGTCTAAACTATAGTCCAGACTATAGTCTATTCTATATTCCAGACTCTAGTCTATTCTATAATTCAGACTATAGACTATTCTACAGTCTAGACTATAGTCTATTCTATAGTCCAGATTATAGTCTATTCTATAGTCCAGATTACAGTCTATTCTATAGTCCAGACTGTAGTCTATTCTATAGTCCAGACTATAGTCTATTATATAGTCCAGACTTTAGTCCATTCTATAGTCCAGACTATAGTCCATTCTATAGTCCATTCTATAGTCCAGACTATATAGTCTAGTCTATAGTCCAGACTATAGTATATTATATAGTCCAGACTATAGTATATTCTATAGTCCAAACTATAGTATATTCTATATTCCAGACTATAGTATATGCTATAGTACAGACTATTGTCTCTTCTGTAGTCCACACTATAGTCTATTCTATAGTCTAATCTATAGTCCAGACTATAATCTATTCTATATTCCAGACTATAGTCTATTCTATAGTCCAGACTATAGTATATTCTATAGTCCAGACTGTAGTCTATTCTATAGTCCAGACTATAGTCTATTCTATGGTCCAGACTGTAGTCTATTTATAGCCCAGACTATAGTATATTCTAGTCCAGACTATAGTATATTTGTAGTCCAGACTATAGTCTATTCTATAGTCCAGACTATAGTCTATTCTATAGTCCAGTCTATAGTTAAATTAATAGCCTATGCTTTAAATTTTGCCCTTACCTTTTGGCAAAGCATCCGTACTTTGCTGAGCAAACATTTCGAATGCTGCCTTGGGCATGGACTCAGCATATTCCATTAACATTTGCGTCTCCTGGCCCATAGGATTTTCATAGATTAAACTTCTGGAAGTGAAGCTTAAAATGCAACTCTTATAGAATTCCGAATAGCTGACTTTAATATCTATTAAATGCAAGACCGTCTTTAAAGGCTGCCACAATTTTCGAGCTCTTTCTATCCAATCCGGATGCCAAATTGTTAATATTAAGCCACTGGGTAAACTTTGATCAAACACTATCAATTCCAAACATTGACGCACTTTACCATCTTTAGCTGCCTTCAGCTCACGCAAAGGTCTTAGTAAACCCACTAAAACCAAAAAATCCATATGCATATCAATGGCATGAGAATCACGAAAAGATTTTTTAACATCGGCCAGGTTAAGTACAGAATATAAAGGTTTATGCGAAAGGCGCCATAATTGTTTAACATCTTTATAGTTTTCTAGATCATGATAATTATGTTTTTCCATAAAACCTTGACCATCGTTTAGGACCAGGGTTATGGGTAAAGTGGCCACTGGTTGATATCTAGTTTGTAGAGAATTTGGACCCTCAATTTTTATATTATTTACTTTGCTGCAAATAACATCCACTATATCGCCTATTTGAATTTTTTCATTGTATTCTTCTATTCTCTCCCGAGGACCCCAACATTTGCAATTGACCACATGATGTTTGGAATCACGCAAAGTAAAATTCATGACACCCTTATATTGGGTATCATTTTTGGCCAGAAATATATTGGGTTCAGTTTTGCTCAATACCAAGGCCACTATTAAAGTATTCACATCCTCGGCATGTAAATCGTTAAGTTTTTTAACCGTTAATTCGGAAATATTTTGCGAGGGTTTAAAAGACATTTTAAATTAAGTAAAAATTTTGATATTTATTAAGAAAAACAAACTTTACATTGAATTTAATATAAACAAAGATAATTTACCGTTATTTTGTGATATTTTAAAAGAAAGAGTTGCCATATTTAAGAATTTATGTTAAACGGTTGTCAAGGGCTACACTAAACAAAATTTCTATATTGATTAAACAAATTGCTGGAAGAAACTTTAAATTCTTTAAAGTTTTAACAAAATTGTTGTTAAATTTTCAAATTTCCATTATGGATTATACCTATAAAAAAGAAAGACGTTATTTTGGTGCTCCGGTTACCTTTGGCAATAAGGATGAGGTTATATTTACGGAAAATTCCAATCGCGAATTGGTTAAGAATTATATCTTAAAAAATCCAGTAGATCGTGATACCCAATATGCCAATCAAATGTCTTTAAGTGTGGCCAATACGGAGAGAGCCACTTACAAAAATGTGGGCATAACCCATAATGAGGGCGGTTGGCCCAAAGATATAAATATGCATGATCCCGAACAGACGGTACGCTATAAAAGAAAAATCGAAAAAGATGAGAATTATATAACCCAAGTGATGAATTTGTGTAAACCCATGGAACAGTATATCTATCAAAATAATGCTGTTAATATTTATGAAAACTATTTTGATGAATTAGAGCCAGCTCCTTTACCGGAACCCTGTCGTTCGAGAACGGTTAATGTTTATCGCGATCCTAACCCTATAAAAGTGCCGGTAACACATTTGTCCTGGTCTCCGGATGGTGGCATAAAAATGGCTGTCAGTCATTGTGATATGAAATTTCAGGGTGATAAAACCGGACAGAAATGCAATTCCTATATATGGGAAGTAGAAAATCCCAATGAACCCTATTTGACTTTGGAACCCAAAGTACCCTGTGTTTGTTTGGAATACAATCAAAAGATCCTACCAGTTTGGTTAGTGGCATGTATAATGGCCAGGTGGCTGCCTGGGATACCAGACATGGCAAATATCCCGTAATGATTAGTGAGCGAGAAGTGTGTCATCGTGAACCGGTAAATTCGGTTCTTTGGAATAATTCTAAAAGTGGTACGGAATTCTTTTCCGGTGGTTCAGATGGCCAAGTTTTATGGTGGGATACACGTAAATTAAATGAGCCATTAGATCGTTTACTTATGGATCCGGTTAAAAGTGATGAACAAGATTTATCAAGATCGTATGGAGTTTCGGTATTGGAATATGAAACTACTATTCCCACACGATTTATGGCGGGCACAGAAATGGGCATGTTGTTTGGCTGTAATAGAAAGGGAAAAACACCTTTGGAGAAGATACAAATAAGGGTAAAAAGTTAAATATTACAATATATTTAGATCTATTTTTCTCTATAAAATGGATTATGTAATAGACTATAGTCCGGACTTTCGGACTCGGCTAGAGAATAACATTATGTTTTTAACTTCTCCAGATGATGTGCCATCTCGGTCCAGTTTATGCCATTATGCGTAATCCGGCCTTTGTTAAAAACTTTCTAACGGTGGGTGATTGGTGTGCGCGCATATGGTCGGAAGATTGTCGAGAAAGTTCTATTATTTGGACCAAAAGTAGCAGTGCCATGTTAACCGATGGAGCCTGGAGTTATACTAAGTCAATTTTAAAGAAAACTTTATGAAACATAAAAAATTTTAACAAAAACTTATTCTTAGGGTCTCCCAATTCTTTATTCACCCGCATGGATGGTGTTTTGGATACCTGGGATCTATTGCAACAGCAAAATGAACCCGTTTTAACGGTTAAGGTGTGTGATGAACCTTTATACTGTGTACGCACCAATGAAAATGGTAAATTTGTTAGTTGTGGCAGTAAATTGGGAGCAACATTTCTAATCGAAGTTTCCGAGAATATGGTGACTTCTAATAAGAATGATAAGCCTTTATTAACAGCAGTAAGTTGTTAATATTTATGATAATAAGAATTTTTTTCTAATTTTACTTTCTTAAAGATGTTTGAACGTGAAAATCGTCGGGAGAAAATCTTGGAAGCTAAATCTCGTGAGATTAAACTTAAGGTTAAAACAAACCAGGGCCAGGATCAGGGTGATATGACCATGCTAAATGGTAAAGTTAATATAGCACCCTTTAAAAGTGCCTGTGAACAGGCGGAGGCAGAATATTTTGCAGCCGTGGAGCAGGAACGTTTAAGACGCATACCCGGCAACAAGCGTAGGTGAAAAATTAAGGGATTTTTTATTTATATTTTAAATTTATTTAAAAAATGTTGTTTTTCTTTTCAATTACAGAGGACTTGGACGAAACTGAAGTCTCGGAGGCAGAGAACAGTGTTAAAGTTTAGTTTAATATTGGAAAGTTATTAAGTTTTATTACAAAGTTTTAATAGTGTAAAATTGTAGTAAATAGTGTTAAAATTTTAGTGTGATTAAAAAGTTTTATTAAAAATTTATGGAGAAGTGTCTTACAGTTCAAAATTTGCACACCAATTTCGGTTTCGTTTCTTTAAACACAAACGTTATTGCATTTAATGCCTATAGCTACTTTTAAAATTATTTATATTAAAATAGTTGTTAATTTTGAACAGAAGACCTAATTTCCTTTAAATTAATATATAACATGTCTATTCCATCTTCTCCATGGTTCAAATTGAATTAGAAATACAAAAAAGTTAACGTATACTATTGTTTATATACCAGAGGTGTTCCACTTTGAGGGCTTCTAAACCCGCTCTGGAAAGATTATGGGATCAATAATGAAAACATTCAATTTGATTATATATCTTCTCTATTATTGAGAAATTTTAGTAAAATCGGTTTTATAAGTTAGAAATTATAGATAAAGTTCCAATTGTTTATAGATATCCTCTAATGATGTCAAATAATTGATGATAACACAGTTAATGATAACACTGTTGTTGATAACATTTAAATTGTTCTCACTGTTATTGATAATACAGGTTGTAATAATGCAGTTTTAACAAACATTATCTTCTAAAACTCTATTTACTAACAAATATCGACAATAAAATATTAAATAATCAAGATTATAACATCAATTTATATTTTTAATTAATTAATTTTTTATGTTAATTATTTAAAATTTCTAAAAAAAAACTAAATAATTACAACACTGTGTTATCTTTATTTACATTTACAAAAACAAAAGTTTTACCACACTAGTCTTTACCCAAAAACACTTTCCAACACTTGCAATGGCTTCATTTTGTTGTGATTTTCTCTTCAGCTGTCATTCGTTTAATTTTTTTCCTCGAACTTAGTAAAGAAAAATGCAGTGCTAGTTGTTTTTATAATTTTAATTATTTATAACAATTTATTTACAACGAATTTAATAAAAATTATAAATTTATTATTTAATTTAAAGAAATAATATAAAATACTTAAAAAAATATCTAAAATAAAACATAAAATTGTAAAAGAAAAAAATGTCTTCTTCAGGAGTAAGAAAAATTTTCGTAAAAAACAACAGCTGCCCTTTTTTGTAATAAAGCACGTAAAAAAAGAAGAGTAAAATTTAATTACATGACAAGAACAAAAAGAGCAAGATAAATATTTAACCAAAAAAGGAACACCCTTTTTTAAGCAATAATAATAATAAATAAACAAAACAATTGACAAATATGGTGTTAAAGTAAATTTAATAATAAAAGTTAAAATAATTTATTAAGTTTTTTATTTTTGTCATTTTTTAATGATGTCATAAAAAAAGTTTAAGTGTGTGTGTTAAAAAAACTGTAAATTGTTTAATTGTTATGTTGTTGGTGGTGTCATCATGGGTCAAGCTGGCTTGATTATTATTTAAATTTTACTTTAAGTTTTAAAAGGATTTCTTTAATAAGAGGTAAGTTTTTGTTTAGTTTTTTATATTTAGTTATTAAGTTAAGTTTTCTTTTCAAAAGATTTCTTTGTTGTGATGGCATTTTCTTTTCATTAAAATGCGTTTTTCTTCATCTGCGTTTCTTTCAATAAGCATTTTCTTTTAGTGTTGGTAAACGTTTTTATATAGGGGTTTATTTACATTTTGCTAGGAACAGTGTTTAGATGTGTAAAAATTGGCTTTAATTGGGAAATGTAAATAAATGTTTATATTTTAATAAATTGTAAACTTTTTGGATTAAAATATAAAAAATGCTTTTAATGTAAATTGTTTTTAGGAAATCTATTGTAATTCTTTAATTTTTTAAACAAATATTAACAGGATTTCCATTTTGTTTAATTATTTGGACTAGACTATATACTACACTAAAAACTAGACTATATACTAGACCATAGACTAGACTATAGATTAGACTATAGACTAGGCTATAGATTAGACTATAGACTTGACAATATACTTGACTTTAGACTAGATTGTAGTCTAAACTGTAGACTAGACTATAGACAAAACTATATACAAAACTATATACAAGAATATAGACTACACTATAGACTAGACTGTAGACTATAGACTAGACTTTAGATTAGATTATATACTAGACTGTTTACTAAACTATAGACTAGACTGTAGATTAGACTATATTCTAGACTATGTACTCGACTAGAGACTAGACTTTGTATTAGACTATAGACTAGACTATAGTATACAATAACTATACTAAAATTCATAATGATCAAGACGTAGACATCTTAAATCTTAAATTGAAGGTTTCCGAATAAAAATCGAAGAACCACGGGAACTGCAACTTTTGAAATTGGCTTAAAAAGCAATTTAACATCGAAATTGTGAAAAATTGTGAATAAAACTGTTCAAAATTTAAAAAAATAGATAAAAACAATAAAAATTTAAGGATTTTTGTAAAGATTCAAAAAAATTATAATAACTGCTGCCGGCTGCTAAGTAATCTAGCTAAAACCATTGAAAAATCTTTTGAGTTTCGGACTAAATTGAAAGTTTAAGTATTTTGTTTAAAATACTTGATTGTGATACTAATTACTGCCTGCTGCTGTGTATTTACGCCTCTAAAACAAAATCATTAAATAAACTTTGAGGTTATGTTACAAATTTTTAAGGTTATGGGTAAAATTTGTTTATTTTTTCTTAATTTAATGGTTAAGGGTTTTAGTTTACTTTAAAATACTTTTAAAAAATACCAATAAAACAATGCATGTATATAAAACTAACAACTTTTAAAAACAAATTAATCTCTAAAAGCTTAAATGCTTTACATTATTTTATTTCTAGGGACCAAAACATAGAGAGACTTATAAGAAAAGGATGGGAAACAAAAAGCTGGGAATTATAAAAAACAAAAATTTCAAAGATTTTTTTACACATTAAACTTAAAAACTTTTCAAATAGAAATTTCCCAAACACATGCATTTAAAGTCTGTTTATGAAAAGCCAAGTTCTAAATATTTCCAAAACAATATGGCTAGTAGTTTATTAAATGATGATGAGGATAATGCCACACGTAATACACAGCAGCAGCAGCAACAACAACAACAGCAACAGCATAATAATAATAACTTAAACGAAACTTCCTCTAACGGCCCTAATAACAATAACAAAATGCAGGATACAGAAGCAAAATTGAAAAAACAAAATTTGGAACAAAGAAAACAAGAACTGGAACAATTGCTCAATGAAAAAAGTTGGCTTTTACAACAATTACAAAAGCAAGAAAGTCAAATATTAAATGGCAATTTTGAATATATGAATTTTAATGATTTCATACAAAATCTAGCCGTACAATATAAACAAGAACAAACTACACAACAAACAAATAACAATAATAATGGCGATAATGTTTCCTCTCTTAGTGGAACGGGTTCTAATCATTTATCTAATGTGGAAGAGGCAATCTTAAGACGTAAGCCTTTAACGTCTAAAGAAAATCATCAAAATAACAATAATAATGTTATGCATCGCAGACAATCGGAGATCTCTAATAGATCTTCAGAATATGATAATTATCCTCAACAGGATAATCATTCTACCCATTCAGAGGGTACTAGAGGTGGTGTGGTAATGCATGGGGCGGCCCAGGCTACTCAGCAATATGCTGCGAAGGCTGCTTTAAAGAAAAGATCTGCCACAGTGGCCGGCACTACAGCACAATCCTCTACCAATTTGCAAATGATTAGGCAGCAGCATTTGGAGCAACAACAGCAACAATTGTTATATAAACAACAACAGCAGCAACAGCAACACTATCATCATCCTCAACAGCATTTGTTTAAGCCTCATGTAGATCATCATCAGGTATTAATGCCACATTTACAATATGCCACCCAAAAGTTTTACTATACCACACTGCAGCCACAAACGAATTCAACCGCAGCAGCATCACAACAAACCCAACAACTTGCAACACAGCCACCGACACACCAGCAACAACAGCAGCCTCAATATGGACGTTATATACAAAACAAACAAATTGCCCAACAGCAGACTCTACACCACAATCATGCGCCACAACAGCAACAACTCCTGTTAACACCACCCTCCGGCTCTACAATAACCATAGACAATATTTCTTTATACTCTTTAAACTCCAATAATGTGGCCACTTTACATCGTCCGGCCCAGCAGCAACAGCCCATTATTGTACAATGTGATAAATACTATTTATCACCCACTTCCCATCATGTCTCCCATAATGATGGTGCCGGTTTTATAAAATCATCACAAAATATTAAGGAATACATTTCACCCATTAATTCGCCACAACATTTATCCATCAGGGATAAAAATCGTGCACAAACATCACACCCTAACTTAGCACCTAGGGGAGCTACTCCGGCTTTAGATATTATATCGCTAGCTCCTTCCTATGTGTCCATGGAAACTATAGACTATGAACTGGCCCCAGTAGGCTCTAATATGAGATGGAGATCACAAACAAATTTGCCTCCCTCTGTAAACTCTAACACACAGTGTGAAATTAAATCCCAATCTAGCGATATGTTAAATAATAATCAGTACTATAATACCGCCCTAAATCCACCACCTCCTCCGCCTAATCCTCCTTTATTAGTAACACAAAATTCCAACTTAATACCACCGCCCAATGTTACCCAAGTTAAACCATTTAAACCTTTAGATGATATATCCACCTACAGTAATGATTCGCACAAAAAAATAAAACCCAAACAATGGTTAGAATCTTCTTTAGATGGTCCTGTTATTAGGCAAACTCCCTCTCAGGAGGAAGCTTGCTCTACTTCCTCTTTTTCCTCTAATAATAACAATAGTCAAGCACGTTCCAAACTTTCTTCACAATCTTTAAACACCTCCCGTCACTATTCTATGTCGTCGGCTCAATGTAAACCTCCACAACAACAACAGAATCCCTCTAACACCCATCATCACAACAAACTAAGTCAATCTACTTCTTATCTAAATCAATTAGATTTTGCTAATGCTAATAACACCCCCACCATCCTACCCACACCCTCTATATCCCAGGCTTATAATCTGGAATTATCACCTCAACCTTCTGCAGCTTATAAGTATATGCCTGCTCCCATACAGCCAGCAGCAGCACAGCCTGCAGCTGCTAACAGAATTCCTCCCTCTGCTTTATATGTCAATACTTCCAATACAAATCTAGTGCAGTCTGCTACCCCTACCCCACCCCTAGCAGCCGCCTTATCTCCTGATATACGCATAGAATCCCCGGTTAATATGACTGTGGTTCAGCCAGCCACTTTTCAACCTTATAAAGAGGTTACCAAACCTTTTGAAATGTCTGATTTCTATAAATATTCCACCAAGTTTAGGCAAAAGGAAAATAATAATGGTGAGAATTAGAAAGTTAATTTAGGGTAAAAAATAAACTTTTTTAAACATTTTTGGAAAAAAATACAAAAAAGCTTTTTAGCAAAAGTGCTAAAAGTTTATTTTTTGAGTTTTAGAAAAAATATTCATAACAAAATTTTTTGAAAAAGCTTTTTATACAAGAGCTAAGAAAAGCTTTTTTATGAAAAAGCTAAAAAAGCCTTTTTATACAAAAGCTTAAAAAAGCTTTTTGATAAAAAAATCTAAAAAAAGCTTTTAAACTTTTTTAAGCTCTTTTATACAAAACTTTAAAAAAGGTTTTTTATACAAAAGCTTTTTAATACAAAAGCTAAAAAAGCTTTTTTATACAAAAGCTTAAAAAAGCTTTTTTATACAAAAGCTAAAAAAAGCTTTTTTATACAAAAGCTTAAAAAAGCTTTTTTATACAAAAGCTAAAAAAAGCTTTTTTATACAAAAGCTTAAAAAGCTTTTAAACTTTTTTATAACAAATTTTTTTAAGCTCTTTTATGCAAAAGCTTAAAAATGCTTCTTTATACAATAGCCCTAATAAGCTTATTTATCCAAAAGCTTAAAAAGCTTTTTTTCATTTAAAAGTTTTTCTATTTTGTAAGTATTTTTTTTCATAAAAAAGCTTAAAAAACTTTATTTCATAGAAAAGCTTTTTCATAGAAAATGTTAAAAAGCTTTTTCATAGAAGAGCTTAAAAAGTTTTTTTTTTAAATTTAAAACTTTTTGAAAATTTGTCCAAAAAATTATAGAAATCTTTTCATAAAAAAACCCTTTTTCATAGAAAAACTTAAAAAAGCTTTTTTTGATATAACAGCTTAACAAGCTTTTTCATAGAAAAGCTTTTTTAAAAATTTGTCCAAAAAATTTTATAAAAAAGCATTTTTAATTTAATTGAAAAGCTTTATTGTATCCAAAAAAATGTTTTTTTTTTTTAAGTTTTTTTTTATCATAAAAAACTTTTTTATAGAAAAGCTTAAAAAGCTTTTTTTCATAAAAAAGCTTTGGTTTAAAACTTTTTAAAAATGTATCCAAAAAATTATAGAATTTTTGTAAGAACAAGCTTTTTTCAAAGAAGAGCTTATGGCTTTTCATAAAAAAGCTTTATAAAATCCATAAAAAAGTTTCTTATATAAAAGCTTTTATCATAAGAAAATTAAAAGCTTTTTTCATAGAAAAGCTTAAAAAATCTTTTTTCATAGAAGAGCTTAAAAAAGCTTTTTGCATAGAAAAGCTTTTATCATAAGAAAATGAAAAGCTTTCTTTTTAGAAAAGCTTAAAAAAGCTTTTTTTATAGAAAAGCTTGAAAAAGTTTTTTTCATAGAAAAGCTTAAAAAAGCTTTTTTAATAGAAAAGCTTAAAAAGCTTTTTTTCATAGAAAAGCTTAAGAAAAGCTTTTATCATAAGAAAATTAAAAGCTTTTTTCATAGAAAAGCCTAAAAAGGATTTTTTCATAGAAAAACTTAAAAAGCTTTTTTGACATTTAAAACTTTTTAAAGTTTTTTCCAAAAATGTTTAGAAATGCTTATTACTACATCCATTAAAAAGTTTTTTTTTTGTAAAAAGTTTTTTTTCAAAAATTTATAGAAAGCTTTCTTATTAAAAAAGCTTTTATTTATTAAAATATTGCTTTCCATTAACAATTTTAGCCAAAAAACTTGTTATGAGGGGAAAAAAGATGGAGAAAAATAAAAAAAATATTAAAGCTTTTGAAAAAAGTTTTTGTTTTTAATAAGGGAATAGAGGTTTTTAGTAATTTATATCAGAAGGTTTTTGTATTTTACTTTTAATTGTGTAAATTTCAATTAAACAAGTAAATTAACAATAATTTTATTAACAATTCTAATACAATTCAAACTTGTTAAATTAGATTTTAACAAAATTTGAAAGAAAAAACATTAAAAATGCAATAAGTATGAAAAATTGCAATTTAAAGTTTTAAAACAATTAAGAAAAAACACCAAAACATTCTAAGAAAAAAAAACCAGTGATATTTAATAAAATATCATTTATTTTAATTTTCAATTATTAAACTTTTTTATAATTTTAAAAACTATTTTAAAACATAATTTACAAATTTTAATTAGAAGTTATTTTAAACTGTGGAAGTAAATGTGTTTATTTAAATAATAACAGATTCTTGCATTTCATTTATAATTATAATTTTAAATAACAAAATAATTTGTTTATTATTATTTTTAATATTTTAAAAAAAATTTGTGTAGCTATTCATTTTTTTTTATTATAAATTATTAAACATTTAATTAAACTTAACCTTAACATAATATTATACACTATAACTTGACAATCAAATTGTAATTTAACAATATAAATTAAATTTTTAACATAAAATTGTTATAAAATATTTGTTTGAAAATAACTTTTAAAAGAAACAACCAGTGTCTTAACTAAAAAAAAAAAAACAAAACTTATAAAGGAATTTGAATATTATTCAAATAATCCTCAATAAAATAAACAATTTGCCTTAAAAATGTAGTTATTTTAACTCATTAAAAACGTAACAAAACTAACAATAATTTATGTCTTTTTTAATAATATATATTTGAAAATCTAATGCTCAAATTTATTGCCAAAATATTTGTTTTTTTTTTATATAGAAATTTATTCTTTTTTTATAGTAGATTAAAAATAAAATATAAAATTTATATACAAGATTTTAACTTAAGTATTTAATATTTTTATAAATTTTTACATTTTCACATAAAATAGCTAAATTTTTTATAGTAAATAGTTGCTTCTACTATAAAATATTTAAGAGTTTTTTATTTAACATTTTTATTTTAAATAAACAAATAAATAATTATTATTAAAAACTATAAGGATTTTTATTCATAATTTTAAGTCAACATTTTTGGATTTCTCAACTAGAACAGAACTAAAACAGAACTAGAACAGAACTAGAACAGAACTAGAACAGAACTAGAACAGAACTAGAACAGAACTAGAACAGAACTAGAACAGAACTAGAACAGAACTAGAACAGAACTAGAACAGAACTCGAACAGAACTAGAACAGAACTAGAACAGAACTAGAACAGAACTAGAACAGAACTAGAACAGAACTAGAACAGAACTAGAACAGAACTAGAACAGAACTAGAACAGAACTAGAACAGAACTAGAACTGAACTAGAACAGAACTAGAACTGAACTAGAACTGAACTAGAACAGAACTAGATCTAGAACAGAACTAGAACTGAACTAGAACAGAACTAGAACTGAACTAGAACAGAACTAGAACAGAACTAGAACAGAACTAGAACAGAACTTGAACAGAACTAGAACAGAACTAGAACAGAACTAGATCAGAACTAGAACAGAACTAGAACAGAACTAGAACAGAACTAGAACAGAACTAGAACAGCACTAGAACTGAACTAGAACAGAACTAGATTCAGAACTAGAACTGAACTAGAACAGAACTAGAACAGAACTAGAACAGAACTAGAACAGAACTAGAACAGAACTAGAACTGAACTAGAACAGAGAACTGAACTAGAACAGAACTAGAACTGAACTAGAACAGAACTAGAACTGAACTAGAACAGAACTAGAACTGAACTAGAACTAAACTAGAACAGAACTAGAACTGAACTAGAACTGAACTAGAACTGGACTAGAACTGAACTAGAACTGAACTAGACTGAACTAGAACTGAACTAGAACTGGACTAGAACTGAACTAGAACTGAACTAGAACTGAACTAGAACTGAACTAGAACTGAAACTACTGAACTGAACTAGAACTGAACTAGAACTGAACTAGAACTGAACTAGAACTGAACTAGAACGAACTAGAACTGAACTAGAACTGAACTAGAACTGAACTAGAACTGAACTAGAACTGAACTAGAACTGAACTTAGAACTGAACTAGAACTGAACTAGAACTGAACTAGAACTGAACTAGAACTGAACTAGAACTGAACCTAGAACTGAACTAGAACGAACTAGAACTGAACTAGAACTGAACTAGAACTGAACTAGAACTGAACTAGAACTGAACTAGAACTGAACTAGAACTGAACTAGAACTGAACTAGAACTGAACTAGAAACTGAACTAGAACTGACTAGAACTAGAACTGAACTAGAACTGAACTAAGACTGAAACTAGAACTGAACTAGAACTGAACTAGAACTGAACTAGAACTGAACTAGAACTGAAACTAGAACTGAACTAGAACTGAACTAGAACTGAAGCTAGAACTGAACTAGAACTGAACTACGAACTGAACTAGAAACTGAACTAGAACTGAACTAGAACTGAACTAGACTGAACTAGAACTGAACTACTGAACTAGAACTAGAACTGAACTAGACTGAACTAGAACTGAACTAGAACTGAACTGAACTAGAACTGACTGAACTAGAACTGAACTAGAACTGAACTAGAACTGAACTGAACTAGAACTGAACTAGAACTGAACTAGAACTGAACTAGAACTGAACTAGAACTGAACTAGAACTGAACTAGAACTGACTGAATTAGAACTTAGAACTGAACTGAACTAGAACTGAACTAGAACTGAACTAGAACTGAACTAGAACTGAACTAGAACTGAACTAGAACTGAACTAGAACTGAACTAGAACTGAACTAGAACTGAACTAGAACTGAACTAGAACTGAACTAGAACTGAACTAGAACTGAACTAGAACTGAACTAGAACTGAACTGAACTAGAACTGAACTGAACTAGAACTGAACTAGAACTAGAACTGAACTGAACTAGAACTGAACTAGAACTGAACTAAAACTGAACTAGAACTGAACTAGAACTACACTTTTGCCTTATTTTTAGTTATTTTTATGTTATACATTAAACTTATTGCTAGATCTGTTACTGTTTTTTGTTAATAGTCTCCTTCAAAAATCATATTACTTTCTAAAAGCCCAGGAATTTTAATTATTTTATTTTGTATTAATCCCCAAAAATTCCAACTTTGTCAATTTCTTATTTTTCACATTTCCCATAAAAATAAATTTTGTCCAAAAATTCTTAAACTGTGTAATTATCGGAATGATGATTTCATTTTTCCGTTTGATATTTGAGTAGCGGCACACTTTAGACATGTTTTTCATTTCGAAAAAATGAGAATTTATAAGAAAAATGTCTTGTTTTTTTCTTATAAAAACAAAATATTCTGAAAAATATCTGTTTTATTTTTCAGCACTTTGTCAAAGTGCTACGCAGTGTCTATGTGTCCCACTCAATACTATTTTTTTTTGATGCTCCATGAAACTATATGTATATGTACTTCCAAATGTTTATTTATACGAATGTGTGTCCCATTTTGTTTGGGAAAAACAAAATCTTTGGCACTTGGTTGTCTAAGGGACTAGCTGTAATTAAAGCAGAAAACTGCAGGCGACAAATTTTTTATAATTCTAAAGCAGTTCTAGTTCAGTTGTAATTCTAGTTCATTTCTAGTTCTGTTCTAATTCTGTTCTAGTTCTGTTCCAGTTCTGTTCTAGTTCTGTTCTAGTTCTGTTCTAGTTCTGTTCTAGTTCTGTTCTAGTTCTGTTCTAGTTCTGTTCTAGTTCTGTTCTAGTTCTGTTCTAGTTCTGTTCTAGTTCTGTTCTAGTTCTGTTCTAGTTCTGTTCTAGTTCTGTTCTAGTTCTGTTCTAGTTCTGTTCTAGTTCTGTTCTAGTTCTGTTCTAGTTCTGTTCTAGTTCTGTTCTAGTTCAGTTCTAGTTCTGTTCTAGTTCTGTTCTAGTTCTGTTCTAGTTCTGTTCTAGTTCTGTTCTAGTTCTGTTCTAGTTCTGTTCTAGTTCTGTTCTAGTTCTGTTCTAGTTCTGTTCTGTTCGTTCTAGTTCTGTTCTAGTTCTGTTCTAGTTCTGTTCTAGTTCTGTTCTAGTTCTGTTCTAGTTCTGTTCTAGTTCTGTTCTAGTTCTGTTCTAGTTCTGTTCTAGTTCTGTTCTAGTTCTGTTCTAGTTCTGTTCTAGTTCTGTTCTAGTTCTGTTCTAGTTCTGTTCTAGTTCTGTTCTAGTTCTGTTCTAGTTCTGTTCTAGTTCTGTTCTAGTTCTGTTCTAGTTCTGTTCTAGTTCTGTTCTAGTTCTGTTCTAGTTCTGTTCTAGTTCTGTTCTAGTTCTGTTCTAGTTCTGTTCTAGTTCTGTTCTAGTTCTGTTCTAGTTCTGTTCTAGTTCTGTTCTAGTTCTGTTCTAGTTCTGTTCTAGTTCTGTTCTAGTTCTGTTCTAGTTCTGTTCTAGTTCTGTTCTAGTTCTATTCTAGTTCTGTTCTAGTTCTGTTCTAGTTCTGTTCTGTTCTAGTTCTGTTCTAGTTCTGTTCTAGTTCTGTTCTAGTTCTGTTCTAGTTCTGTTCTAGTTCTGTTCTAGTTCTGTTCTAGTTCTGTTCTAGTTCTGTTCTAGTTCTGTTCTAGTTCTGTTCTAGTTCTGTTCTAGTTCTGTTCTAGTTCTGTTCTAGTTCTGTTCTAGTTCTGTTCTAGTTCTGTTCTAGTTCTGTTCTAGTTCTGTTCTAGTTTCTGTTCTAGTTCTGTTCTAGTTCTGTTCTAGTTCTGTTCTAGTTCTGTTCTAGTTCTGTTCTAGTTCTGTTCTAGTTCTGTTCTAGTTCTGTTCTAGTTCTGTTCTAGTTCTGTTCTAGTTCTGTTCTAGTTCTGTTCTAGTTCTGTTCTAGTTCTGTTCTAGTTCTGTTCTAGTTCTGTTTAGTTCTGTTCTAGTTCTGTTCTAGTTCTGTCTAGTTCTGTTCTAGTTCTGTTCTAGTTCTGTTCTAGTTCTGTTCTAGTTCTGTTCTAGTTCTAGTTCTGTTCTAGTTCTGTTCTAGTTCTGTTCTAGTTTCTGTTCTAGTTCGTTCTAGTTCTGTTCTAGTTCTGTTCTAGTTCTGTTCTAGTTCTGTTCTAGTTCTGTTCTAGTTCTGTTCTAGTTCTGTTCTAGTTCTGTTCTAGTTCTGTTCTAGTTCTGTTCTAGTTCTGTTCTAGTTCTGTTCTAGTTCTGTTCTAGTTCTGTTCTAGTTCTGTTCTGTCTACTTCTGTTCTAGTTCTGTTCTAGTTCTGTTCTAGTTCTGTTCTAGTTCTGTTCTAGTTCTGTTCTAGTTCTGTTCTAGTTCTGTTCTAGTTCTGTTCTAGTTCTGTTCTAGTTCTGTTCTGTTCTACTTCTGTTCTAGTTCTGTTCTAGTTCTGTTTTAGTTCTGTTCTAGTACTGTTCTAGTTCTGTTCTAGTTCTGCTCTAGTTCAGTTCTAGTTCTGTTCTAGTTCTGTTCTAGTTCTGTTCTAGTTCTGTTCTAGTTCTGTTCTAGTTCTGTTCTCGTTCTGTTCTAGTTCTGTTCTAGTTATGTTCTAGTTATGTTCTAGTTCTGTTCTAGTTCTGTTCTAGTTCTGTTATAGTTCTGTTATAGTTCTGTTCTAGTCCTGTTCTAGTTTCTCTTAATAATCTCTTGGTTATCCTGAACGATCGCCTGTCGCCTCAATTCTGTTCCATCTCCCTTTCCACCAGAAACACTTGATGTTTTTCCATAAAAATTATAGAAAATAAAAACAAATCATTTAAGAAGAATACAAGTTGTAGTTATGAGTGCGTTTCGTTGTGTCTAAGATTTACGAGAATAAACAAAATTTCAAGAGTTGAAAGATCTCCAAGTTTAATGAATTGATATGGTTGAGCAAATGAGGCGGAGGAGGAAGAAAATTTTTCTTCTCAAATGCAACATTTTCTTTATAAAAATTTTTCTAGATATTCGATAATTTTGTTTTTAGTTTAGTTGCAATTGGCGCGTTATTTAGTTCAAAACGTTTAGAATTTTCTTAAAAAAATTAAAAGGAATTTTAAATTCCAAATTTATACACAAAATGGAGACGGAAAATTATTAAGAAAAATATTAGAAAAAATAGTTTTTAGTTTCTTAGTTTAGTGGAAACAAATAATTGGTTGTTGAGAAGAAAATTTTTGTAAAAATTGAATCCCAGAAAAAGAATTGTTTAAAATTTTCTAAAAAATAAAAGAAAATTACGTGAAATTTATAATTATAACCTAAAAAAAGTATTACCCTTAAAAAATCGTAAAAAATTGAGAAAATTATTCAAAAATCTAACTAAATGTTTTGTAAATTCTTATTTGAAATAAATTTTGAAATAAAGAATATTAATATAAAAAAATTTGACAAATGTTTAGACATTAGTTTTGTATGATCACTGTCGCCTGCCCTTTTTACAAAGTCAACGTCATTTTTGTTTGAAAAACATTAAAATCATTTTTATTTTACAAAACTACGCGGCCTCAAAAAGTATATTTTTGTGTTAAATTTTTGTTGCACTTTTAAAAAAACAATCAAAAATCATTCTCTTTGATCTACATTTGTGCTCTCTCTGTTCAATACCATCCACTTACGTTCCACCTTGATGGGAACATGTTGGTGTACATCGTCATAAATTAATGGCAAATTTCATATAATGGATCTATTTACTCTTTACGATTGGGTATGTACAAATAGCAATTGAAATTGTTTAATATTACTTTAAGTTTGTTTTGATTTAGTTATTGAAATATAAAGAAGAGATTTAAAGGAATTTATTCTTTAGATGAAAAAGCATCATAAAAAAGATTGGTTATAGAATATGAAATCTTGGTTTATTTTTTGTTTAGAAATTTATAAATGATCTATATTCTTCAAAGAAAATATTTATGTTTTGTAAATTAAACCGATCGATCACTTAGCAGATCAAGCGTTTCGGTTAATTTTTGCTCTTTGCAGCATATATTTCAGTTGCTAACTATGAGACTGATAATTTTTTAATTAAACCCCAAGGATCATATATATTAATCTTTTGTCAGAAACAAAATGATCACCTTTACCTGATAATACGATTACTTTTTTAAGATTTCTCTTTTCTACTGATCTTCTTATTGACAAAATTTTTTTACATTAACATCAGCCCCTATAAAACTCACCTTATACTTACTATTTATATATTACCTTGTGTGTTCTATTTCATTATCAAATCGTTACTCTTTAAAGAAACAGATGAAGTCTGTAATCGCTATATATTTTGTTTGTTCAGTTATGGTTATTTACACTTCAAATTTGTCTTAAATGTTGATTTAATTCTTATCAATCATTTTTAATACCAACAAATAAATCTCTCTTGAATACAAGAAGAACTTAACATATACAGACACGGTATCACAATAACTCTCAAATGTGAGGCACAAAGCAGGGATGGGAAGTTTTGTTATAGAACTGAACTTGAACAGAACTAGAACAGAACTAGAACAGAACTAGAACAGAACTAGAACAGAACTAGAACAAGACTAGAACAGAACTAGAACAGAACTAGAACAGGACTAGAACAGAACTAGAGCAGAACTAGAACAGAACTAGAACAGGACTAGAACAGAACTAGAGCAGAACTAGAACAGAACTAGAACAGAACTAGAACAGAACTAGAACAGAACTAGAACAGAACTAGAACAGAACTAGAACAGAACTAGAACAGAACTAGAACAGAACTAGAACAGAACTAGAACAGAACTAGAACAGAACTAGAACAGAACTAGAACAGAACTAGAACAGAACTAGAACAGAACTAGAACAGAACTAGAACAGAACTAGAACAGAACTAGAACAGAACTAGAACAGAACTAGAACAGAACTAGAACAGAACAGAACTAGAACAGAACTAGAACAGAACTAGAACAGAACTAGAACAGAACTAGAACAGAACTAGAACAGAACTAGATAGGTAGGTAGGTAGGTTGATAGGAGGGTGTATATTACATCAAATCCGAAGAAATACACCTAGGCCACTATCGGGCCTGCTGTGCGCTCCTTATCATGAAAAAAGAGACCTGAATGAATTATTTTTCAGTGTTCAAAAACTCAGTTTCCTGAAAGTAATTCCTAAGAATCTTCCAGTCAGTGTTAGTCAGGAATGTTATTTCCGGAATAACATCACTTCCAAGATACTTGGATCTTACTTCGACGAATGCCTGGCAGTGGCAAAGAAAGTGCTCCAAGAACAGAACTAGAACAAAACAAGAACACAACTAGAACAGAACTAGAACAGAACTACAAACAGAACTAGAGCAGAACTAGAACAGAACTAGAACAGAACTAGAACAGAACTAGAACAGAACTAGAACAGAACTAGAACAGAACTAGAACAGAACTAGAACAGAACTAGAACAGAACTAGAACAGTACTAGAACAGAAGTAGAACAGAACTAGAACAGAACTAGAACAGAACTAGAACAGAACTAGAACAGAACTAGAACAGAACTAGAACATAACTAGAACATAACTAGAACAGAACTAGAACAGAGCTAGAACAGAACTAGAACAGAACTAGAACAGAACTAGAACAGAACTAGAACAGAACTACTAACTAGAACAGAACTAGAACTAGACAGAACTAGAACAGAACTAGAACAGAACTAGAACAGAACTAGAACAGAACTAGAACATAACTAGAACAGAACTAGAACAGAACTAGAACAGAAATAGAACAGAACTAGAACTAACGAACTAGAACAGAATAGAACAGAACTAGAACAGAACTAGAAACAGACTAGAACAGAACTAGAACAGAACTAGAAAAGAACTAGAAACAGAACTAGAAAAGAACTAGAAAAGAACTAGAAAAGAACTAGAAAAAAGAACTAGAAAAGAACAGAACTAGAACAGAACTAGAACAGAACTAGAACAGAACTAGAACAGAACAGAACAGAACAGAACAGAACAGAACAGAACAGAACAAACAGAACTAGAACAGAACTAGAACAGAACTAGAACAGAACTAGAACAGAACTAGAACAGAACTAGAACAGAACTAGAACAGAACTAGAACAGAACTAGAACAGAACTAGAACAGAACTAGACAGAACTAGACAGAACTAGAACAGAACTAGAACAGAACTAGAACAGAACTAGAACAGAACTAGAACAGAACTAGAACAGAACTAGAACAGAACTAGAACAGAACTAGAACTGAACTAGAACAGAACTAGAACTGAACTACATAGAACAGAACTATTTTTATATAAATCTGTTTCAGTTCTGATTTAATTTCAATTCTGATCAAGTTTAAGTTCATACATCGATTTAGTTCGAGTCCGATTATAACCTAGTCCACTTCTAGTTTATTTTCAATTTAGTTTCCCATCTCTGTCTCACATATGTAACTGTATATTTATTTACATGTTTATGTTTTAACATGTGAGAACATATCTCACACATACACTTGTACTCTAACAACAATTTACAGTTAAACAAACTCCTCGTTCTTCTTCGTATTGTTTGGTGATTGTTGTTGTTTATTAAAATTCGTACTCAAAATTGATAAAAATACACTCCATTCACATGTTGGAAGTGTTTCTTCAGTACACGGAACCGCTTGGAACCGCATGTTGTTTGTTTTTTTTTTTTCGTTTAATGTAAAATATTGTTGTTAAAGTTGCTTTACTTTTTGTTGTTTTTATTTATTAATATAATCAAGACGAAAAAAAAACTAAAACATTAAAATAAAAGGAAAATGTTACAAGTAATTCGTAAAGTTTTCCTTTTACATTTGTTTATTTTTCTATGTGTGTGTTATGTGTCTTCTTCTTCTTTAAAAATTTATTTGCAAATTGTATTTTCTGTTTTCATTTTCGTTCACTTTCATTCTCAGTTGGTGTGTTTTTGTTGTACGTTCGTTTATTTTATCGGTTTGTTTTCAAATAAAATTTTCAAATTTTTTACTCACGCTGGGTTTTTCGTGTTGCTTTTTATCTGTCATGTAATAAAAAGTGAATCGGGTTGATTAGTTTTCCTTACTACGCGAAACACTTGAGAACAATTGGTTTGAATTAAATTTTAAAGCGGTTTTATTTCGGTTGGAAAATTTGAAGTGAAAATAATGAAAATATTAAATTAATAAAAAAAAAAAATATGTATCAAAGTGATAAAGTTATAAAACTAAAAAATAATAATTGTTAATAAAGCGAATGCAACAAATTTAAAAAATAAATTATATAATTTTAACAAAAAATGTTACATGATAAACAAATTAAATTAAATAAGAAAATAAACATTATTTGTTTAATAAATTATTAAAAATTTAAAAAATAAACAATTTTAACAAAATAAAATTATAAAAAAATTTATTTATTTTTATTTTAAAAATAAAAACGAAAAATCGACATTTTAAAAACGAAAAAGTAAAAGAATTGAAAATTGTATTGTTAGTTTCATGGTTTTCTGAAATCCGGTACGGATTTCATGATACTACTTCTAGTTCAGTTCTAGTTCAGTTCTAGTTCAGTTCTAGTTTAGTTCAGTTCTAGTTCAGTTCTAGTTCAGTTCTAGTTCAGTTCTAGTTTAGTTCTAGTTCAGTTCTAGTTCAGTTCTAGTTCAGTTCTAGTTCAGTTCTAGTTCAGTTCTAGTTCAGTTCTAGTTCAGTTCTAGTTCAGTTCTAGTTCAGTTCTAGTACAGTTCTAGTTCTTCTAGTTCAGTTCTAATTCAGTTCTAAATCAGTTCTAGTTCAGTTCTATTTCATTAGTTCAGTTCTAGTTCAGTTTATAGTTCTGTTCTAGTTGTTCTAGTTTCTGTTCTAGTTCTGTTCTAGTTCTGTTCTAGTTCTTTTCTAGTTCTGTTCTAGTTCTGTTCAGTTCTTTCTAGTTCTGTTCTAGTTCTGTTATAGTTCTGTTCTAGTTCTGTTCTAGTTCTGTTCTAGTTCGTTCTAGTTCTGTTCTAGTTCTGTTCTAGTTCTGTTTCGTTCTGTTCTAGTTCTGTTCTAGTTCTGTTCTAGTTCTGTTCTAGTTCTGTTCTAGTTCTGTTCTAGTTCTGTTCTAGTTCTGTTCTAGTTCTGTTCTAGTTCTGTTCTAGTTCTGTTCTAGTTGTGTTCTAGTTCTGTTCTAGTTCTGTTCTAGTTATGTTCTAGTTCTGTTCTAGTTGTTCTAGTTCTGTTCTAGTTCTGTTCTAGTTCTGTTCTAGTTCTGTTCTAGTTCTGTTCTAGTTCTGTTCTAGTTCTAGTTCTGTTCTAGTTCAGTTCAGTTCAGTTCAGTTCTAGTTCTGTTCTAGTTCAGTTCAGTTCAGTTCAGTTCTGTTCTAGTTCTAGTTCTGTTCTAGTTCTGTTCTAGTTCTGTTCTAGTTCTTTTCTAGTTCTGTTCTAGTTCTGTTCTAGTTCTGTTCTAGTTCTGTTCTAGTTCTGTTCTAGTTCTGTTCTAGTTCTGTTCTAGTTCTGTTCTAGTTCTGTTCTAGTTCTGTTCTAGTTCTGTTCTAGTTCTGTTTTAGTTCTGTTCTAGTTCTGTTCTAGTTCTGTTCTAGTTCAGTTTTAGTTCATTCTTAATTTATACTTATGTTAACCTGGAGTGCATGTTTAGACATGCATTAAGTTTTATCTGCATTTAGTTACAAACGAAAAATAATTAATTTTAAGAGAGATAATAAATTAATTTATATAAAAACTTAACAACCCACCTATTAATTAAAATAAATATTAACATTTAAAACAAATCTTCGAAAAATGTTTTAATTTTATAAAACTTAATTATAAAACCTAAAGAAGAATCTTTAACGAAATGCCGAAATTACATGTAAGTTTCATTTTTCGTTTCGTTCAATATTAAGTATTCCCACTTCTTGTTTGGTATCTAAATTTAAAGCAAATAGTCCTGTTTTTCACAATTACTTTTTTCGTTGGGATGACTCAATATGTTTTTATTTTAAAAGTTATTTTTAATTTTCTATGGTTTTTCTTTTTTTTTTTTTGCAAATAAATAAAAACCGACCATTTGTTTTATATCTTTTAAATAAGTACATTTTTAGTTTAAACACCACAAATTGTTTTCAGGTTTTTATGGGTTTTTTTCTCATACATTTTGAAAATTTGTAGTGTGAAAATTGCGCTAAGCAATTGTATTTAATTTACCGTATAGTAAAATATATTTAAGCACGTGTTTTTTCCGCCTCTCTCTATGTTAAATTGGACCTATTTTAGATGTTTGTATTAATTTCAGTAGTTGAGGAAAGAGTTGTAAAGGAATTGATTGTTTAGATTGGAATTATTTGAGAGATCAAATAAATGATCTTAGGTACTCCTTCAAATAAGATTAAAACCCATCGCTGTACTTATCAATTAGTTTTGGAATGTATTTCAGTCAATTTTATATTCTTTTTGAAGTAAATAACTCAATCAATATCTATTACAATAGTTTATTACTTTTACACTTCTGTTTTTAATTTTGTGGTTGCAAAATATGTATTAATGTCTCCAACAAAATTTTGAAACTTATACGTGTGATATACACTTATTACGACTTAAATATGCAAAAATTAAACTTGCACTTAAACTGTTAATAATATTTACAATTAATCATTATATTTATCCAGAAAGTGCTACAAAGTAAGAATTTATAAAAAATTATATTAATAAAGTAAGAATTTATAAAAAATTATATTAAATTTGAAACATTAAATATTTTAAAAACAATTTTTGGCAACATATTCTTAGAAATGCACGATGGGGCAGCCATATGGAGACTTGTGGCGATAAATCAAAAATGAAAGCTGATTTTTATAAAACAAATGATATATCATTTGAAAGAGACACTTTTTTGCATAAGATTTGTTCGCAACATTTTTCATAGTAGCTTTGATCTGAGCTTGAGCTGAGCTCAAAGTTGATGAAAAAAACAATTATTTGAAATGTAGTAATAATTCCTGTTTAAAGACCTATACTTCATGTTAATAATATGACCTTCTATTGTAAAAAGCCTACTTTTTCTTTACAAGGTTAATATTACGTATTGTTGAGAATTGATCTACGAATTTTTAAGACATAGTAATGGTTACAGGTGTCAAAATGCACAACTTACTTGAAAGGAAAATTATAATTATTTTTTTTAAATTTTCAAAAGTTTGAAGTGAAAAAAGTAGCACAAATGTCCAAAAATGCCCATAATCATTATATATCCTTTAAAGTAGGGGATGTCTAGAATTATAATCTTTTTTAACATTTTGCGAATTTTTGCGGTTTTTGATTTTTTTCGAGTTTGAAGATATTCATGTACACATAGATTATTTCAACTTGATTTATTTAATAACTGATTTCAATAAGGTTTAAATGCAAAAAGTCAATAATTTTTTCTAAAATTGCTAAAAACGTATAAATTATTTAATACAGAATTTTAAATATTTTTTTAGAGATGCCACCTTTTTTGTACCTATGTAGTAGAAATTAACTTGTTTAAGTAAAATTTCGGTTACAATCATTGTTTTATATGGTTTTTGAAATATATTATGATGTCTAAGCCTAAAATAGATAAAGAATTTAAAAATATATAAGTATTACCCAGCAAACATTCGATTAAAATTTCAGTCGGAATAGTTAAATATCGGAAAACTACTAAATTTGTTTATATATCTCATTAGTATATATGTATATATATTATAAAAAGGTACATATGTATTCTATGTCCACAGTATGTATGTATGTATGTTCATTGCTGGGAACTAATAAATGCTTTAAGTAGCTAACTTCTGTTAGGCATGAAGTTAGTAATTTAACATCTTGCTTAACCCCCTTATTATCTCAATATTCCTTAGAAAACATTCTAAACAAGATTCTAACTAATAACGGCGGTGATGGCTCAACTTTATATAAACGACCTGAATAATAATAATAGATCGGCACACTTAAGGATGGAGATTTCGAATTAGAATATCAATGAATCAATTATAAAACTTTGTAACTAAAACTTTTCCTTTAATTTTGAGGTAATGATTCGAAACAACTTTATCATAAAATCAATGTTGCATGTTGTTATTATATTGATAAAAAAATTTTGATTACGAGTTGAGTAAGTACTTTCCTTAAGTGTATTTTAATTTTTTAACAATTGTAATAGCGTTATTATAAAACTAGTATTACTAATTTTTATAATCATTACATTATTTAGGAAAAATTAAAAAAAATATTTTTGGTATTTTATATTTTATATCTTTTTTGTATAATTTTGTTCGGTGGGTTATGATATTTTTACAATCAAAAATCTAGAAACAATTATTTTTTATTGACACCTATTTAATATGTCTGTGCCCCTATGTGAAATGTAACATTTTCTTTTACAGTTCTATTCAAATCTACTTCCTGTTCAGTTCTAGTACAGTTCTAGGTTTGTTCTAGTTCTGTTCTAGTTCTAGTTCTGTTCTAGTTCTGTTCT
The DNA here is from genome assembly GCF_015586225.1 of Lucilia sericata. NCBI lineage: Eukaryota > Metazoa > Arthropoda > Insecta > Diptera > Calliphoridae > Lucilia > Lucilia sericata. The sequence continues at coordinate 1,783 of NW_023996223.1, read as the reverse complement.
AGTATTCTGTTCTAAGTTGTTCTGTTCTAGTTCTAGTTCTGTTCTAGTTCTGTTCTAGTTCTGTTCTAGTTCTGTTCTAGTTCTGTTCTAGTTCTGTTCTAGTTCTGTTCTAGTTCTGTTCTAGTTCTGTTCTAGTTCTGTTCTAGTTCTGTTCTAGTTCTGTTCTAGTTTGTTCTAGTTCTGTTCTAGTTCTGTTCTGTTCTAGTTCTGTTCTAGTTCAGTTCTAGTTCAGTTCTAGTTCAGTTCTAGTTCAGTTCTAGTTCAGTTCTAGTTCAGTTCTAGTTCAGTTCTAGTTCAGTTCTAGTTCAGTTCTAGTTCAGTTCAGTTCAGTTCTAGTTCAGTTCTAGTTCAGTTCTAGTTCAGTTCTAGTTCAGTTCTAGTTCAGTTCTAGTTCAGTTCTAGTTCAGTTCTAGTTCAGTTCTAGTTCAGTTCTAGTTCTGTTCTGTTCTAGTTCAGTTTCTAGTTCTGTTCTAGTTCTGTTCTAGTTCTGTTCTAGTTCTGTTCTAGTTCTGTTCTAGTTCTGTTCTAGTTCTGTTCTAGTTCTGTTCTAGTTCTGTTCTAGTTGTTCTAGTTCTGTTCTAGTTCTGTTCTAGTTCTGTTTTGTCTGTTCTAGTTTGTTCTAGTTCTGTTCTAGTTCTGTTCTAGTTCTGTTCTAGTTCTGTTCTAGTTCTGTTCTAGTTCTGTCTAGTTCTGTTCTAGTTCTGTTCTAGTTCTGTTCTAGTTCTGTTCTAGTTCTGTTCTAGTTCTGTTCTAGTTCTGTTCTAGTTCTGTTCTAGTTCTGTTCTAGTTCTGTCTAGTTCTGTTCTAGTTCTGTTCTAGTTCTGTTCTAGTTCTGTTCTAGTTCTGTTCTAGTTCTGTTCTAGTTCTGTTCTAGTTCTGTTCTAGTTCTGTTCTAGTTCTGTTCTAGTTCTGTTCTAGTTCTGTTCTAGTTCTGTTCTAGTTCTGTTCTAGTTTGTTTTTGTAGTTCTGTTCTAGTTCTGTTCTAGTTCTGTTCTAGTTCTGTACTAGTTCTGTTCTAGTTCTGTTCTAGTTCTGTTCTAGTTCTGTTCTAGTTCTGTTCTAGTTCTGTTCTAGTTCTGTTCTAGTTCTTCTAGTTCTGTTCTAGTTCTGTTCTAGTTCTGTTCTAGTTCTGTTCTAGTTCTGTTCTAGTTCTATTCTAGCTCTATTCTAGTTCTGTTCTAGTTCTGTACTAGTTCTGTTCTAGTTCTGTTCTAGTTCTGTTCTAGTTCTGTTCTAGTTCTGTTCTGTTCAAATTCTATTCTAATTCTGTTCTAGTTCTGTTCTAGTTCTGTTCTAGTTCTGTTCTAGTTCTGTTCTAGTTCTGTTCTAGTTCTGTTCTAGTTCTGTTCTAGTTCTGTTCTAGTTCTGTTCTAGTCTGTTCTAGTTCTGTTCTAGTTCTGTTCTAGTTCTGTTCTAGTTCTGTTCTAGTTCTGTTCTAGTTCTGTTCTAGTTCTGTTCTAGTTCTGTTCTAGTTCTGTTCTAGTTCTGTTCTAGTTTCTGTTCTAGTTCTGTTCTAGTTCTGTTCTAGTTCTGTTCTAGTTCTGTTCTAGTTCTGTTCTAGTTCTGTTCTAGTTCTGTTCTAGTTCTGTTCTAGTTCTGTTCTAGTTCTGTTCTAGTTCTGTTCTAGTTCTGTTCTAGTTCTGTTCTAGTCTGTTCTAGTACTGTTCTAGTTCTGTTCTAGTTCTGTTCTAGTTCTGTTCTAATTCTGTTCTAGTTCTGTTCTAGTTGTGTTCTAGTTGTGTTGTAGTTGTGTTCTAGTTGTGTTCTAATTCTGTTCTAGTTC
>NW_023996222.1:0-53056 GCF_015586225.1 Lucilia sericata | reverse complement strand
TAAAATTATTTTCTTAAAAATAAACTTATTTTTCTTAATATTTAATTATTTTTTTAAATTTGGACTTTTGGACTTAAACTTTTAACTTCTAATTAATTATTGGCTTTTGGCACACCAAAGAAACCACTGCTGAAGAGGGCAGCAAAGTGATTAAAATCTGGTGGTTGTGTACTAGTAGTAGTATGTGTCGATCGGTGTTCCATCCATCCAGTAGGGTGATTTTCTTCAGTTCGTTGTCCCAACCAACCAGTATTGTAGGTATGTTGGTTTAGAGGTTCCATATGTTGTGAGTTATGAGAATGTATGGTGCGTGATTCCACTTGTCGTCTAGTATTTGTATGATCTACAGTTTGAAGTTCATCCCGTTCAGTATTAGCTGCATTTAAGTTTCGGTTTTCCATTCGTACACTATTGAGAGCATTTTCACTACGATGTTCTGTTAATGTTCTAATATTGGAGATATCTACAGTTTGATGTGCCGCCCGTTCGGTATTAGCTGCGTTTAAGTTTCGGTTTTCTATTTCTTTACTATTGGCAACATTTTCAGTTCGTTGTTCTACCAAAGTTCTTATAAAGGAGACATCTACATTTCGTTGGGCTGCTTCTTCGTTTCGGCTTTCCAGTTGCATACTATTGGCAGTATTTTTAGTTTGGAGTTCTGCCAAATTTCTAATATTAGCAACATCTACAGTTCGTTGTTCTATCAGATCTCTATTAGGAGAAGTTTCGGTGCGCTGTTCCACTCTTACATGAGGAACATATTTACTTTGGTGTTCTACCTGGGCAGTATTGGCATCTTCTTGCGATCGCTGATCCATCAGTTCATCTTCATTGCGAGATTCCACCAGTTCACTATTGGAAGTATCTACTATAGGAGGGTCATCTAGTCCAGTATTGTGAGCAGCTACAGTTTGGGGTTCTGGTTTAAAATTAGGAAACTCAATGTTGTCGCCAAAAAGGGCTGCAAACTGTCTAATATCCACCAGTCCTGTAGGGGGAGCTTGAACATTAGTAGGGTTTGATCTAAAGTGGGAATGATCTGTGGTCTCTATAGAATATTTAAGAATATAGTAAATGTTAGTAAAATTCTAAAAAAGTTTTTGAAAAAAAGGTAAACACGTATGAATTACTTAGTTTTTTTTTTAAATAAAACTTTTACCTCAGTAAGCTTTAAAAGAAATAAATATTAATAAAATTTCTTTCACTGAACATATTCAAAGTTCAAGTGAAAGTCAGTTACGGACAGACAATTGCGGACCACATCAGACAGAAAACAGACCAAGCATTTCTTTTCAAATAAAGAACATGCCACAGTTTGGGAGGGGTAGAAGTGTTAGAGTGATTTAGAACCATTATGTAAACAATCTGGTTACACTCTCTTACACTAACTAGGGACCGCGGGGTCGTTACACCCGTTATCCTTATAGAAGGATACCCTTGCGGTTAGATTTACTTAACTTTAAACAGTTTGAAATTGTAAATAAAACAAATTTTTTTATTATGTTGATGTATTATTTTTATTAAATATAAACATATTATTAAGGTTTTTATTAAAATTTATTAAATATTGATATTTTTAGTTTTAAATGAAATTTTTAAAGGATTTACACATTAAATCAAAAATGCAATAAACAATTATTGGGAAACATTGCATTAGTTCCGTAATTAGTTCTAGATCGCTTACATATAACTTGAACTTGTTATAGTTTGGCATTGGGATCAATCTCTTTTGTTGTAAATTGTGAACTTGGGATCTTAGCTAGTAGAAGCCTTATAAAGTCCACATACATTCCGTGGAATGATTCTTGAACAAAATTTTTCATCGACAACTGTGACAATTAACAAAATATTGTCAACCTCGTAACTAGTTCTAGAGAAGCTTTAGAGAAAGACTGCAACTTTTTAGGAACTATTTTGGAAATAATTATATTTTTTAAAAGACTATTGTAAGAAATTAAGAAGATTGGAAACAGTTATAGGAAATAGTTGAAGAAAATTAGCATTAGCTTAATATATTCAGAGCAGAGTTGGAAAATGTAATACTATTGTACATTTTTTAATAGAAGCTAGTTCATAGTAAGCAGTTTTGCCAATAAACTAAACCATTAACTGGGTAATAAATTAATCCATAGTCTTTATACTATACAATTACTTCACAAATAAACTAATCAATAGATTAGTCAATATAACAGTTCATAAAATAATCAATAGATTAGTAAATAGTCAAGTCAATAAAACTAGTTCATATATTAGACAAAAGACTTGTTAATGGACAAGTGCATAGTCCAGTTAATAGAGAATAGACTTGTCAATAAAGTAATTACTAAACTAGCCAATAGACTAGACCATAGACTAGTTAATAGAACTTTCATTAGACTAGTAAATTAACTAGCCAATGAACTAGTCAATAGTACAGTCAATGAACTAATAAACATACTATCCATAGTCCAATATTCCAGTTAATAAACAATAGACTCGACAATAAAGTAGTAATTATACTAGACTATAGACTAGTCAATAGACTAGATCAAAGACTAGTCAACGGATTAGTATAGCGGCATCCTCGACTTGGGTTTCCCCCACTTGAGAATGGGGATTATCTTCGGCTCTCCAGCACTCCGCTATTGTAAGTATCTTCGTTTCTCGTTTCCAGCTGTCCACTACTATGAGCATCTTCCGTTTGAGTTGCCGTTTTAACTTGAGAAATTTCTATGTTATTGCTGAAAAGGGCAGCAATCTTTCTTATAGCCGCCAGCCCCGGATTGGATGCCAGTACTGTTCGTTGTTCTGGTTTAAATAGAAAAAGTTTCTCTGTTAGCTATTGAAATTAGTCAAGAATATAAATGTTAATAACATTTTTAATAAAATCATATAATACAAACAAGTAAGAAAGTATAGTCGGGCGTGGCCGACCATATGCTACCCTACACCAGTTATGAATATTAAATGTGATTTATTTTTCATAATAAAGCATTTATCTTCAATATTCCCTTGTTCCGATACATTTAAGCAATATATGGATGAAAAACTAATTTTCTGAAAGAGGCTTTATATGTGGGCTAGGGGCAAATATGGGCCAAGCCCGATAAAATTTTGTGAATATATTTATATTTACATAATATTTTATTGTACTGAATTTCATCGCGATATTTGTGTTTATAAGTTAATTTGGGACATTCAAGTAATTTTCTGAAGGGGACTTTGTATGGGAGCTAGGGTCAGATGGGGCCCGATCTTTGTGAAATTTGGCAGGGCCATCAAGACTTCTATAAAACTTAGTTGTGCCGTATTTTTCGGTATATCTGTATATTTAACATAATTATGAGCTCAGAAGCCCTTTTCGGGGGTTCTGTTATATGGGGGCTAGGTGAAATAATGGACCGATTTTAACCATTTTCAATAGGCTTCGTCCTTGAGTACCAAATTTCATCCAATTATCTTGAAAATGGCGACCTGTACCTTGCGCACAAGGTTTACTTGGACAGCCAGCCAGCCAGACGGACGGACATAGCTTAATCGACTCAGAAAACGATTCTAAGCCGAATGGTATACTTTAAGGTGGGTCTAGGACGAATATTTTTGTATGTTACAAACATCAGCACAAATCCAATATACGCTCCCCACTAAAGTGGTGTAGGGTATAAAAACACGTATAATTTCAATATCCGTCGATTCCATTATAAAATCGTAAGCTGTAAACGATTTTTTTAAGAATTTTTTATATTTTAACGCCCTTATTCACAAACAAAATTTTTATTTTATAAACGGTTTCTAAATTAGATATTGTATGGAAATATTGTTTTATAAACCTAGATAGAGCAGAGAGAAGAGATAGGTCTGTGAAACCTCCTATCTATAACAACTATAAACACAACGACTCTACCAACTGATCCTGACATAGCAGAATGAACTGCTGGTTGTTTAAAGCACCATGATCGAGATTAAACGCAAAATCACCCAGAATTCTCTTAGGCTTCTAATGTTAGATTGCATCGAATTGTTTATCTAAAGGAGCAAAGTATATAGGAACTTTCTTGATAGCATGCTTTCATGGAAAGAAAGGAAATAACGAAAAAGGGATTCAACTACTGCACATGCAAGAATTCTTTAGAAAAGAACTGACACTGGTTTCAAAGGATATCGATCAAAAATATCCTAATCTTTAAGGACAACCTGCTAAGTTAAGTCGCTAATAGGTGTATAATCTAGATCCCGACTAGTCCTGGAATGCCGGACATCCTTTGATAGAATTGGCGAGACATTCAAACATCGTACTCGGATGGATACGAGGACAGGGGATTTCTACTGGCAACTATGTTACTGACGAACTCCCGAAAATGTCCGATTCGGACATAGACAATTATTGTAGTACTCCATTAAGAGTATGCAATAAACGCATAGACAACATGTTCTAGGAACTTTCCCAAACAAGATTAAGAATATCTCAAGACTTGCCAGTCGCTTATGCCAACAACGCAGCGGTATTGATATCAGGAAAACCCCTTGATATCTAGTTGCATGGAAGGTTGAAAACTTAATGCCTTCAAAGTTGAACGGAATAAGGCGGAATACTACTGATCATTCGAAGTACCTCGGAGTAATCCTTGACAGTAAAATATCCTGGAATATATGGCAATATTGCTTCGAGTAAGGCTAATATTGCTATATACACTTGTAGGAGAGTGGTTGGTACCAACTGGGCTGTCAACCCTAAATGTATCAACTGGACCTTCAAGGTAGTTATTAAGCATATTGAGTACAATGTCCACTGCAAATGTTGTGTTAATGAGGAGAAAGAGAAGACTACATCTCATATGCTGTGCTCTCTTAGCTACATATAAAACGATTGGTCGGTCAGTGGGTAATTATGCTGCTCCAGTGTTAATTATGCTGTTGAGTATCAACTGGACCTTCAAGGTAGTTATTAAGCATATTGAGTACAATGACCACTGCAAATGTTGTGTTAATGAGGAGGAAGAGCAGACTATATCTCATCTTCTCTGCTACTGTCCGCTCTGCATGTATTGTTGTTGTTGTAGCAGCGACACGTGTAAAGTCGGTGTGGCTGGGTTGACAATCCTTGGTCGTTGTTCGTTGAACTCCGAGTCGTTCCGGTGCGAAGAACCGATTGTCGTGGGAACGTGCATGTATTGTTGTTGTTGATGCAGGGGTCACATTTCATAGCCCATTTACTTCCTCAGCTCACGCCACTGCAATCACGCACAAATTCCGAAGTAGAAAGCCGGCAGCACTTGGGGTATGGATAAAGAAACCTTGTTAGCTATATATAAAACTATTGATTGGTCAGTGGTTAATTATGCTGCTCCAGTGTTAACTATGCTGTTGAGTGTAGAAACATTCAAAGCTGCCAAAATGCCGCACTAAGGACTGTAACGGACTGCCTACAAATTAACTCGGAACATCACCTGCACGAGGAAACGAAAGTCCCCCCAGTTAAGGAACACAATGTCATGTTTACTAAACAGTTCCTGCGAACTTTATCATCACACAGTTGGATACTCCCCCGAGGTATGTCAGGAAGGATCTTCGTATATACGAGAAAAACATATGCTGATATGTGCAGGAACCACTAGATCAGTTCTCGTATACGGCAGCTTTGAACGACATTCATAGAGATGTCATAAATTCCGCGTTCGCAGGATACCGCATGAATGTCGTACTTGGAGGTCGCCCATAGCAGATACGGAAGAAAACCTGCCGCGGAAAACAAGAGTAGTTCTTGCACAACTAAGAGCGGAATGGAGCAACAGGCTCAATGCCTACTGGTCAATCACCAATATAATCGCGAATAGAAGTGAAATTTTTGTTACCTTGAAATGTTCATTGTCCTCGAAGGGAAAATTGCTATCGTGAACTTGTTGTGAACGTATACGGCAGCTTTGAACGACATTCATAGAGATGCCATAAATTCCTCGTTCGTAGGATACCGCATGAATGTCGTACTTGGAAGTCGCCCATAACAGACACGGAAGAAAACCTGCCGCGGAAAACAAGAGTAGTTGTGGCACAACTAAGAGCGGAATGGAGCAACAGGCTCAATGCCTACTGGTCAATCACCTCTATCGCCAATAGAAGTGATATTTTTGTTCCCTTGAAATTTTCATTCCCCTCGAAGGGAAAATTGCTATCGTGTACTTGTTGTGAATGTATACGGCAGCTTTGAACGACATTCAGAGTGATGCCATAAATTCCTCGTTCGCAGGATACCGCATGAATGTCGTACCTACTTGGAGGTCGCCCATAGCAGGCACGGAAGAAAACCTGCAGTGGAAAACAAAAGTAGTTCTGGCACAACTAAGATCGGAATGGAGCAACAGGCTCTATCGCCAATAGAAGTGAAATTTTTGTTCCCTTAAAAATGTTCATTCCCCTCGAAGGAAAAATTGCTATCGTGAACTTGTTGTAAATAATTCACTCACAATAGTTGATTTTGTATGCAACAGCTGTTCAATGTTTACAAAACTCCATCAACAAATTTCACAAAAGGTAAATTTTTTTGCACGACAAAAAAGTTAGTGAACGAAAAAAGTGAAATGTTGATTGGCGATAGGGGTGAATGCCTACCATGCCGTCCCCAACTAATGTCCTGCATGTGATCAGGGTCCCCATGAAACCCACCACATATTCAACTGCTCAGCCAACCCTACTTCACTCTGTCCTATGGATTTATGGACGTATACAGTTGAAGTAGCCCAATTTTTAGTCCTGGACATTGATGTAGAACCCCTCCAACTAGAGTATTGTATAGTTTTAGCTGTTACAACAACAAAAAAGGACCAAAAGGATACACATATGTGTCTTTCGCAGCCTGATGTACCAACAAGTAGTGTGTGCTAATCAGTCAGTTTGGGTATTGTGGGTTCGATTACAATAATATAATACTTTAAAGTTACATTTAATTACTTTTACTTAAGAACTAAACTTAAAACTAATTTTAAACAAAAACACTCACGTTTGTTTTTCAACTTTTTAAATATAAATATAAAGAAAAAATTAAAAAGTATTTTGATTTTTTTTATGTTTTATTATTTTATTTATTAATTTATTAAACATAAAATTATTAAATGTATGCATTTTTATTCAGTTTTTTTATTATTATTATTATTAATATAATATTACTTTAAAGTATATTTAAATATACTTAATATTTTTTGTTTTTTTTTTATTTCTTATACAAAAAAGTAATTTTATATATGCAATATATAAGTAATTTTAATTTTTTTTTTTTTTTTTTGTATTTTATGAAATTTTTTACTTTATTAATTTATAGATTTATTACTTTTTTTTTTTTTTTGTTGTTGTTTATCTCACGTTTAGTTAAATGTAGGAGGCGGTTTTTAAAGTAATAAAAATTTAAAGGTTTTTTTTAAATTATCAAACAAGAGTGATAAAAAATTTTAATTATTTTGATTTTGTGGTTTAAAATAGAAAAATTGTTAACAAATAGAAAAAAAGAAAATATTTTTTTTTTTTTTTTTGAAAAATTTTATATTTTGAAAACAAAAAATGGGGGGAGGTATACAAAACAAAATAATAATAAAAAAATAAAATATATAGTTTGCTTTTGTTAAGTGTTTTTGAAACAATAGGAGTTGTGGATAGATAAATGGCTTTTTAAAAACTACTAAAATAGGCTGTATTATTAAGGTTTTTAAATAAAAAAACTTAAAAACTTAAAAAAAAATTTAAGAGGTATTATAAATGTAAAGAGATTTTAGTTAAAAATAAAGAGAGTAGTAAAAGCAGGACTTTTAAAAAGGGAGAAGTAATTAAAGCAATAATTTATAAATTTTTATATAAAACAAAATCAAGTATAAAATTAAGTTTTAAAACTTTTCTTTTAATTGTTTTTATTTAAAAACTATATTGTTATTGAAATATTGCCCAATTTGTTTTAAATTTTTTTTATATTTGTTGTTAATTTTTAAAGTTTAATGGAGGGGGTGTGTTTTTGGTTTTTAGTCAAATGTTTTTGTTTTTGTTTGTTTTTATTAGCTTGTCCTTTTTTTCAAAAGAAAAAGAAAAGTCTATGGTTGAATTTTACAAAATATGTTTTGTTTATAATAATATATTTGTTTAAATTTAATTTATAATTATTTTGTTTTTGTTGTTGTTGTTTTTATATTAAAAATCTATAACTTTAGCCTGCATAAATTTTTTTGTTGTTTATTTTGTTTTGTTTTATTATTAAATTACAATATTTACCTTTTTGTTATTGTGTTTTTTGTTTTGTTAGATTTCTTTTTTGTTGTTGTTATTTGTATATTTAAATTAGTTTTTTTTTGTTTAATCGTTTTGTATATAATGTATGTATATAATGCAAGTATATAAGTATATGTTTTAAAGTTATGTTTAATTAAAAAGTAGTTTTTGTTGTTGTTGTTTATTATATTAATTAAATTTGTTATCTTTCTTTAGTAGGAGTAAGGAGCTGGTTTAATTAAGAGAGAGAGAGAAAGTGTGTGTTAAGGGCCTTTTTTTCTCTTTATGCTAAACTTGTTGCTGTTGTTTTTTTACTGCTGCTGTAGTAATAATATTTTTTTTTTTAATTTTTAAATAATATCTTTAAATTAGTTTTATGTTTAAAAAAAAAGTATTTTATTAAAAATCCTTATTTTGCCGCTCTCTTTTATTTAACACTTACACACTTTTTTAAGGTTATTTAAGCTTTGAAAAAAGTCCTCTTTTTATTTCTTTTATATTTTATTAAAACTCTTTTGTTTCCGTTTTTTTTTAATATGTTTTCTTTCACCTTCAATAAAAAGTTTATTTTTTCCTTGTTTACTTAAAAAATATTTTTTTGTTTGTTTTTTAAATCAAGTCATATATTTCTTTAATATATTTTTAATAAAAAAAATTTTAGCAAAATTCTGCTTATACACGTCTCAATTGCTTTTTATCTCTATTTTTAAAACTTGTGTATTTTCTCGGCTTTATTTGGTATTTTAACTCTTTCATATATTTTTAGCATAAAGTGGTTCTTGTTTATGGTTCTTTAATTAGTAGTCTCGTCTCGTCGTCGTGTGTATATATATATCTCTTTGCATATAAATCCTCTTGGTATTTTCTTTTTTCTCTCTTCAAAAAAACTTTTTATATATTGTATTTTTTATTATTTTTCTGTGTGTTGTTGTTTACTCATTTAATGCATTCAATTGTCTTCTTTTGGTGAACCAGGATTGTTGTTTTGTGGTTCATCTTTGAATTTTTCTTCGCGTGGTTTAGCGGCGCCGAAAATAGCAGCAGCCTGCTTTGTCTCCGCCAGCCCATTGATGGGAGCATCTACAGTACGGGGTTTTAGTTGAAGTCGAGGTCTTTCACTGTCATCTAGAAAAAGAAAGTAAAAGTATGTGAATAAAATAAAGCGAAATAAGCTTTTAGGAAATCTCTCGCTATTTAACTTCAGCTTTCTACATGGCATGGAAAATTTAGTATTTTCTATAGTCTAGTCTATAATCTATTGTCCAGTCTATAGTCTAGTCTATAGTCTAGTCTATAGTCTAGTCTATAGTCTAGTCTATAGTCTAGTCTATAGTCTAGTCTATAGTCTAGTCTATAGTCTAGTCTATAGTCTAGTCTATAGTCTAGTCTATAGTCTAGTCTATAGTCTAGTCTATAGTCTAGTCTATAGTCTAGTCTATAGTCTAGTCTATAGTCTAGTCTATAGTCTAGTCTATAGTCTAGTCTATAGTCTAGTCTATAGTCTAGTCTATAGTCTAGTCTATAGTCTAGTCTATAGTCTAGTCTATAGTCTAGTCTATAGTCTAGTCTATAGTCTAGTCTATAGTCTAGTCTATAGTCTAGTCTATAGTCTAGTCTATAGTCTAGTCTATAGTCTAGTCTATAGTCTAGTCTATAGTCTAGTCTATAGTCTAGTCTATAGTCTAGTCTATAGTCTAGTCTATAGTCTAGTCTATAGTCTAGTCTATAGTCTAGTCTATAGTCTAGTCTATAGTCTAATCTATAGTCTAGTCTATAGTCTAGTCTATAGTCTAGTCTATAGTCTAGTCTATAGTCTAATCTATAGTCTAGTCTATAGTCTAGTCTATAGTCTAGTCTATAGTCTAGTCTATAGTCTAGTCTATAGTCTAGTCTATAGTCTAGTCTATAGTCTAGTCTATAGTCTAGTCTATAGTCTAGTCTATAGTCTAGTCTATAGTCTAGTCTATAGTCTAGTCTATAGTCTAGTCTATAGTCTAGTCTATAGTCTAGTCTATAGTCTAGTCTATAGTCTAGTCTATAGTCTAGTTTATAGTCTAGTCTATGGTCTAGTCTATAGTCTAGTCTATAGTCTAGTTTATAGTCTAGTCTATAGTCTAGTCTATAGTCTAGTCTATAGTCTAGTCTATAGTCTAGTCTATAGTCTAGTCTATAGTCTAGTCTATAGTCTAGTCTATAGTCTAGTCTATAGTCTAGTCTATAGTCTAGTCTATAGTCTAGTCTAGTCTATAGTCTAGTCTATAGTCTAGTCTATAGTCTAGTCTATAGTCTAGTCTATAATCTAGTCTATAGTCTAGTCTATAGTCTAGTCTATAGTCTAGTCTATAGTCTAGTCTATAGTCTAGTCTATAGTCTAATCTATAGTCTAGTCTATAGTCTAGTCTATAGTCTAGTCTATAGTCTAATCTATAGTCTAGTCTATAGTCTAGTCTATAGTCAAGTCTATAGTCTAGTCTATAGTCTAATCTATAGTCTAGTCTATAGTCTAGTCTATAGTCTAGTCTATAGTCTAGTCTATAGTCTAGTCTATAGTCTAGTCTATAGTCTAGTCTATAGTCTAGTCTATAGTCTAGTCTATAGTCTAGTCTATAGTCTAGTCTATAGTCTAGTCTATAGTCTAGTCTATAGTCTAGTCTATAGTCTAGTCTATAGTCTAGTCTATAGTCTAGTCTATAGTCTAGTCTATAGTCTAGTCTATAGTCTAGTCTATAGTCTAGTCTATAGTCTAGTCTATAGTCTAGTCTATAGTCTAGTCTATAGTCTAGTCTATAGTCTAGTCTATAGTCTAGTCTATAGTCTAGTCTATAGTCTAGTCTATAGTCTAGTCTATAGTCTAGTCTATAGTCTAGTCTATAGTCTAGTCTATAGTCTAGTCTATAGTCTAGTCTATAGTCTAGTCTATAGTCTAGTCTATAGTCTAGTCTATAGTCTAGTCTATAGTCTAGTCTATAGTCTAGTCTATAGTCTAGTCTATAGTCTAGTCTATAGTCTAGTCTATAGTCTAGTCTATAGTCTAGTCTATAGTCTAGTCTATAGTCTAGTCTATAGTCTAGTCTATAGTCTAGTCTATAGTCTAGTCTATAGTCTAGTCTATAGTCTAGTCTATAGTCTAGTCTATAGTCTAGTCTATAGTCTAGTCTATAGTCTAGTCTATAGTCTAGTCTATAGTCTAGTCTATAGTCTAGTCTATAGTCTAGTCTATAGTCTAGTCTATAGTCTAGTCTATAGTCTAGTCTATAGTCTAGTCTATAGTCTAGTCTATAGTCTAGTCTATAGTCTAGTCTATAGTCTAGTCTATAGTCTAGTCTATAGTCTAGTCTATAGTCTAGTCTATAGTCTAGTCTATAGTCTAGTCTATAGTCTAGTCTATAGTCTAGTCTATAGTCTAGTCTATAGTCTAGTCTATAGTCTAGTCTATAGTCTAGTCTATAGTCTAGTCTATAGTCTAGTCTATAGTCTAGTCTATAGTCTAGTCTATAGTCTAGTCTATAGTCTAGTCTATAGTCTAGTCTATAGTCTAGTCTATAGTCTAGTCTATAGTCTATAGTCTAGTCTATAGTCTAGTCTATAGTCTAGTCTATAGTTAGTCTATAGTCTAGTCTATAGTCTAGTCTATAGTCTAGTCTATAGTCTAGTCTATAGTCTAGTCTATAGTCTAGTCTATAGTCTAGTCTATAGTCTAGTCTATAGTCTAGTCTATAGTCTAGTCTATAGTCTAGTCTATAGTCTAGTCTATAGTCTAGTCTATAGTCTAGTCTATAGTCTAGTTATCTATAGTCTAGTCTATAGTCTAGTCTATAGTCTAGTCTATAGTCTAGTCTATCGTCTAGTCTATAGTCTAGTCTATAGTCTAGTCTATAGTCTAGTCTATAGTCTAGTCTATAGTCTAGTCTATAGTTCTAGTCTATAGTCTAGTAGTCTATAGTCTAGTCCTATAGTCTAGTCTATAGTCTAGTCTATAGTCTAGTCTATAGTCTAGTCTATAGTCTAGTCTATAGTCTAGTCATATAGTCTAGTCTATAGTCTAGTCTATAGTCTAGTCTATAATACTAGTCTAGAAAGCTTCCAATCCGGAAAGCTCTCGCTAATTACCTCAAGCTTTCCTTTATACAAATCATTCTCAACATGCAAATTATCAAATTTAAAATAATAACAAAAAAACGATAAGGTTACTAAAACCCTACCTATACTACCTAATGTTGACACCGATGATGGTCGATCATTATGATTGAAATGTCCGCTACCGGAACCACTGCCACCACCACGTTGATCACGCTCACCACCACGATTCCTGCTAAAACTATTATAGCGTTCATTATTGCCGCCATCTCGACTTTGACCACCAAAGCTTCCCTCACGATGATTACGATCATGATGATTGCGATCATTATAACGATCATCGTTATTGAAATTGCCATAACGACCACGATTCGCGGGACGATCTAATGAGAGAAAGTTTAAATAAACCAAAAAAAGGAAGTGGGAATAAAAGTTAAAAATTAATATTTAGTTAAAAAGTTTAAAAAAAAAGGAATTTTTGTTATATAAATCATAATAATTTCGTTTGAGGAGGATTTTGTTGTAAGGCGGGTAAGGGGTAGTTTGTGATTATACAAATTTTGTCATGCAGCTAGTAAGTAGTTGTTGTGTGTTTTGTGTGACCAAAAGTGTATAAAGCCAAAAAAAAAAAAATAGAAAATAATATAGAAATCATAGACAAAAGAAAACTATATTGAAAAATAAGAAGAAAAAGTAAAAGTAATTATAAAGTGTTTTTTGTAATTATTATAATTAATTGTGGACTGGGTTAGCAGACTACTGGAATAGTAATATTAAATGAAGATAAATAAGAAAATTTGCAAAATGTTTGGCATTTAATAACACAGTACACTTATAATTTACCATTATATCCTCTATTCATACCACCGCCGCCGCCTCCACGATTTCTATCATTGTGACCACCATGATTATCATTGTACGAACCTCTATTATCCCGTTCACCACGATCATGGCCACGATCACCACCGCGATCGCCACCACGATCTCCACCACGATTACCTCCACCACCGCGATTGAAGTTTTGCTGATGACCACCACCTTGGTCGGGGGGGACCACGTTTATTGAAACCACCACCGCCTCCGCTGCTGTGAGTAGTTATAAACATGAACAGAAATTAGTTTTTGTTTCTTATCGTTTTGTTTTTTTCATAAATATTATTACCGATCATTTTTCTTGCGCTCAGCAATGTCAATTCTTAACGGCGCAGAAATATCATCCAATTTAATACGTCCATCAAATTCCAATGCCCGTTCCAAATTGTCCAGTGTCTCGAATTCTACATAGCAAAAACCTTTAAATTGATCTGTTTCACGATCCTTAACCAAGCGTACGTTTTTCACTTCAAATTCATGGAAAATTTTCACAACATCACCTTGTACAAGACCTTGGGGTAAATTGCCAACATAGGCAATGTATGGAGGTTCAGAGGGCAATTGCTTGCCACCACGGTCTCCATAATTTCTAGAAATATAAACATAATAATATTGTTAAAAACAAAAATCTTTGTAAATAGTTTTTCTTTAAAAGATTTAGTGAATTTGCGTCCCTAAGTAAAAACACATTGAAACACCCCCTATAAAAAGATATGATTTAAAATTATAGAATTTAACCTTGAAAATGACCTTTATATTAGTTGTTGTTCATCTTTTAAATAATTATGATTTAATATTTTTATATCAAATATAAAAATATTATTCTGTGCATTTTGTTTTAGTTGATGACCATATTTATAACACTATGATGACTCAAAATTGCCCTAATGATGACAACAACTATTGCCAGCATATTAAAACGTATCAGTTTTAAAAACAAATATCATAAGTACTTTAGCAGATCTTATCATGCAATTGAATATTACGAAATTATAACTTTTGATTTTATTTAAACGTCAGAATAAGGGTGTTGGCTAAAGGAAGGTAGATTTCGTCGATTCAATGTTTTCTTTGCTTCAATTCAGAGTAATTGTTTTTTAGAAAAGTGTCTTTGAATCAAAGCAGTTTCTTTAGAAATGTTATTTGGATTCAAAGCATGATTTTTAGAAAAGTTGCCACAATTCAAAGTAAGTTCAAAACAAGTTTCCTTATAGAAGTTTTCTTCGATTTAGAGCAAGTTTTCTTTAGAAATGTTGCTTGGTTTTAAAGCAAGTTTTCTTTAGAAAAGTTTCTTGGATTCAAAGTAAGTTTCTTTAGAAAAGTTGCCTCGATTCAAAGAAGTTTTCTATAGAAAAGTTGTTTGGATTCAAAGGAACTTTTCCTTTAGAAAAATTTCTGCAAGTTTTCGAAGCAAGTTTTATGTAGAAAAGTTTCTTGGTTTCAAGACAAGTTTTCTTTAGTAAAGTTGCTTGGTCTTTAGAAAAGTTGCTTGTTTTCAAAGCTGAAACTTAAAAAAGCCCTTCATTTAGATGAGGATCGCAGAAATCCTTCTTACAGTTAGGCAGTTTAACCAATATAAAACGTATGAACATTTTCCTTTGGAAAGCCTCTAGAAACATAAAGGCACCGGTAAAGGGTCAAAGTCATATTAGAAAAGGTGACGGTTCCTTGGAGCTAAGTGTAAAAGATAAGGCCATTGCATTTGCGGAACATTTATCTAATGTATTTCAAACAAACCCTCCAAGAAATGACTTTATTTTAAAATAGTTAAGTTCGCCATTAGAAGATGTTAAGAAAATCTTAAAGGAACGCCTAAAGAATTCATTAGTATGACTTAATTACACCTTCCATGAGGGAAAATCTACCAAATGTGAGAATTTGTGTGATCATAGTCTCATTTAATGCGATCTTGTCTCTAGATGTTTTTCCAAAATGTTGACAGATCTTTTGTTAAACTTTTAATACACATTCTTTACTAGAGCCTTGACATAAATGACGGCCATGGAAGAGTAAAACCACACATCTGTCACTATTATAAGCTGATTTCCGGGTGGATAATGACATTATCAAACAAACTTGCAGTAAGTAAGCGGACTATTGCAGGATATTCGAAGATGTAGAGGAACTAGAGATAGTTAAGCACTTAATTTGCCATTATCTTAGAGTACAGAATCTCAGGTTGAAATGACTGTGAAACTTGGGGAAATTCCGGAATTCAACAATCGTAGTTGTTTTATCAGGGAAGTCACTTCTTTTATAAAAATACAGATTCTCTCACAACTATTTCTTTAGTGAATCGATTCAGATTGAAACTACCATAGAAATTGACCTCTCTTTATTACTCTCCATACTACTCATGGTGCACAACCCTCCTTACCTTAACCTAACTTTATACCTATTACTGCTATTGTGATTGATAATGATACCTCTAACATATCCTGCTTTTCGAAATATCGAACAAGTTTTCTGAGGGATCCATAAATGGAAATCTTTATACATATGAACATATTATGTGGATACTATAATCTTTCAAAAATACTGCTTATCTCTTAGTTAGCTTTAATTTAATTTTTTTTTATAAAATATACAATTTTTAGTTAAAATTTTTAAAAATCGCTTATAAATTGTTTTTATACACATTTGCTTTCATTGAACTTATTACAATTTAATAGCTTAATTAAATTGAATAGTGTTATTTACCTTTTAATTATATAATAATACAAAGTTTAATTAGCACAAATTATTCAAATGATAGGCACAATAAAGAATTTTTCAAAAATATAAAACAACACCCAACTTTTTGGGAATTACTAACATGTTAAAACTAACAACCCTGCTAACTCCCACTAAACTAACTTTTCCTTTATAAAAGGGTTAAAAAATCCAAAAATCAAAATGCTCCCCATACTACTACTACAGCCACAACTTCCGGAATTGGAAAAACAATGAAAACAGAAAGCAAACAAAAATTTTTAGTCTGTCCGCCAGTTAGTTATGATTAGAACAAAAACAGGGGGCTCGCCATTGAGGCAGGTGATTTCATACAAACTTCTTCTTCTACTCCAACTCAGCCCGTACACAACAAAAACAAAAAAGCATTAACCACACTTAGATTAAGCATTAGGAAGAGAAGAAAGCAATGAAATATGATGAAAAGTTAAAAAATAATTGAAATAATATTGCAAGGCGAATAATTTTTGGCAACAGCGACTGCGCACGCCGGCAGCTCTGTCGTCGTGGGCAGAGCTGGTAGCAAAAAAAAACACATTTTCTTCATACTTTGACATTTTCTGGCTTCACGAAAAAAAAAAAATATTTGGGCCCCACCAATAAATTTTAGCAAATACTCCCAACACTTTTTTATTTACACAAATTTACTTTTTTTAAAGCCTATTATTAATTAAGAATAATAATTTCTTAGAATTCTTTAAAAAACACATTAAAATTGCTGAACAAATTGCATACGGCAACGTTGTATTTTCGTCGAGCTACCATCTCTCGCCAACAGGGGCGAATAGTAATAAAATTCACACACAAGCAGAGGCATAAAAAAAATTCACAAATTTTTCATTCAATTTTTAAAGCACATTTTTGCATTTACCACTAAAACTTCATATGCCGCTTAAAATTTACACTTTAATTAATAAAATTTCATGAATTTTATAACAAATTTGTTGATAATTTAACACAAAAAAACTAAATATTTACCTAGGATGTTCAAAACCACCTCTTCCAGCCATGTTTTATTTTTTCGAATGGTCTTTTAATCACACTCTATTTGTCTTTGTCTAATCATACAATTTTTTTCTTAATTTACGGCGAATTGAGTGCTGCTTCTTGTTATTTGACAAGTTGCTTTGGTTTTCAAATTCTTATGCTTGTATTTATATAGTTGTCTCTTTTTGGCACGATATTACTTAGCGGCGTATTGTTTAATCAAAACAAAAAATAAAACCTGTACAAGAAAAATGTGCGTTCAGAGTTGCATTTAATTTGTTGAAGATTTTTTTTTCGTATGCAAAATTATTTAATTTTGTTTTTCTTTTTTAGAAAATAAATTTGTTTTTGTTTATTTTTTATATTATTTTATTATCTTTAATGCACTTTTTACAATTTAACACTCCCAATCTTTGTATATGGGGGCGCCGTTGCGCGCGCACATTAAAATTTAGTCTTTTTTCTTTTAATTTTTTTAACCAAAAATTTCTTTCTAATTTTTTAAACAAAACATTTATATTTAATTTTTAATTTAGAGTAATTAGAAAAAGTATTATATTTTGTATTTAAATTAATTTTATTAAAAATCCGTTGAACGTTAATATTGCTTTGGTTGAAAATATTTCTTCCGTATTTGAGGGTTTTCCCCAATTGTCAGAAAGTTTGATGGCAAACTGTCTGGCATTTGAAAATAACCCAACAAACATAAAAATTAAAATTAATTCTAGTTATTAAAATTAAAAAAAATTAAAAAAACAAAATTTGAGATATTATGAGTAGGGTTCTATACTCGCAGTAGTTCGACAGAAAGTCGAAGTTGACAATTTCAAAATTGTAAAAAAATCGACTTTTAATATCAACTATAGTATCCTAGTGTACTTTCGTAATCTTAAACATTTTTTTAAATCGATTTTGTTACCTTTTTCAAGTTAAAAAATATACGACTTTTTATGCATTTTGTTTTGTTAACTTTTTTTTTGGTTTGTTTCCAATTATTCGACTTTTGCTTATACGATTGATTGTTCGAATTTCTTCTAATCTAATTTCTTCTTCCAATTTTGTTCCTACTTTTTTCCAGTTTTTTCTTTCGGATTTATTTAGAAATTTATTTACAGTATAAATTGTTGATTTTTATTGAAAGATCAGGCTTTGTTTTCTTTTTATGTTCCTAATATCTTCCTATTCAATATTAAACTTTAAGTTCTATTAAGTTGTTAGTTGGGTTATATAAACGAAAAACACAAACTTGGCAGCACTTATTATTAGCACGCCAACTATCTGGCAACTTTAAAAAACACCGCCTGTCTATAAAATACGAATGCGAAGCACAAAAGAAAATGTCATTAGTATGACATTTTTTCATCTCCCTTTTCCACAAAGAATCGCCCGTAAATTGTACACGTTTTGCTGTTAAAAAAGCGAAATTTTTCTGCAAAATTCCAAAAACTAACAGCAATTGCATCAGATTTTAGTGTTTTAATAAACAAAATTAACGTACAAAACGTATAGAAGGCATCAAAATGGCATTAACTTCGCGTTTTTATAGTGAAAAATATCCCGAAGTGGAAGATGTGGTTATGGTCAACGTACTGTCCATTGCCGAAATGGGTGCTTATGTGCATTTATTGGAATACAATAACATAGAGGGTATGATTCTGTTGTCTGAATTGTCCAGACGTCGTATACGTTCCATCAACAAGCTGATTCGTGTGGGCAAAACAGAACCTGTTGTCGTCATTCGTGTGGACAAGGATAAGGGTTATATAGATTTGTCCAAACGTCGTGTCTCACCCGAAGATGTGGAGAAATGTACAGAACGCTTTGCCAAAGCTAAGGCTGTCGATCTATTGCTGCGTCATGTTGCCAATTTGTTGGGTTACGAGTCCAGTGAACAGTTGGAACAATTGTACCAGAAGACCGCCTGGCATTTTGAGAAGAAATACAACAGCAAGGCAGCAGCTTATGACATTTTCAAACAGTCCGTAACAGATCCCACTGTTTTCGATGAATGTGATTTAGATGAAAAGACAAAGGAAGTTTTGTTGAACAATGTCAAGCGCAAGTTGGTATCGCCCACCGTAAAGATTCGTTCAGACATTGAATGTTCCTGCTATGGTTATGAAGGTATTGATGCTGTAAAGGCTTCCTTGAACAAGGGTTTGGAATTGAGCACTGAAGAATTGCCAATTCGTATTAATTTGATTGCTCCTCCACTGTAAGTTTCAACTTTTTATGATTCAATACCAAATTACTTTAATTACAATTTATTTTATTACAGCTATGTGATGACCACTTCAACTACCAAAAAAGCTGAAGGTTTAAAGATTTTGGAACAAGCCATCGATAGCATTAAGGCCAAAATCACCGAATACAATGGTGAATTCAAGGTTATTATGCCGCCCAAACTTGTTACTGCCATTGATGAGGCTGATTTGGCTCGTCGCTTGCAACGGGCTGAGGCTGAAAATGCCGAAGTGGGTGGTGATGATGACGAGGAGGAAGATGATGATCAAGAGGGCATGCAATTTGATCCAGAGAACGAATCAATCAATCACAAAGGTGGACGTCGTCCCACGAAAAAGGGTGACGATGAAGATGACGAAGAGGACGATGATGAAGAGGATGAGGAATAATTTGTTTTTTTCCGTTCATTTCGGTTTATTTTCAAAATTCTCATTTGAAATATAGATTTGCAATTGCTAATTTCTTTTTAAATAATATATTTTAAGTTTATTTAAAGCTTTTATGTGTACAGTTTCCATCGATTTTTTTTACTCAAGCTCTTTTGTTTTTATTTTAGAGAGAAAAGAAGAAAACAAGCTAAATGAACTTAAATGCAATTGTAACAACAAGAAAAAAATAGAAAAAGAAGAAACTTAAGAACAATATATATAATCTTTTTTTATAAAATTAAGAGACTGGACTTTGAAGGACTGGTTTCTTTCTTTTTTATTAAATAAAACATAAATTATAAACCTCGAATGAGTCTATTTTAATGTATGTACTCCGCCTAG
This sequence comes from Lucilia sericata, assembly GCF_015586225.1. Classification (NCBI taxonomy): domain Eukaryota; kingdom Metazoa; phylum Arthropoda; class Insecta; order Diptera; family Calliphoridae; genus Lucilia; species Lucilia sericata. Next base: position 33,152 of record NW_023996222.1, on the reverse strand, counting down.
CTAATATTATTGGGCTGATGTCAAACTTGAATCCACTTGTTGCTTAGTGATTCCATCCAAAATCAAAATAGGATGGAAAAAATAGAACAAAATAACGAGACGGAGTAAAGATTTGTAGTGCAAATCATTAAGGAAAAGTGCATTTAATTGTAAAATATTTTACTTGACTATAGATTGTTTAAGTCATTGCCGTCCTATCCTACTTCCCTGTAACGTCTGCTAGTGCTTCGTCATAAACTTTTTTACATTAGTATTACGTCCCGGATCGAAGTTCTAGTCAATATTAAATATGTATTTGGGGTCAAAAATACTCACCGATAAATATTTTAAAAACATAATACATAGGGAAAAGTACCACTATGAGAAAAAATGGAAGTAATGGGTTAAACGTCTTCGATTTTTAATCATTTAAATATACATACTTATATTGATTTTAATATGAGGCCAAGATCAAGTATGTAAATGCTCTGCTCCTAAAGGACTAATCCAAGGTTAAAAAATTTGACATGTCATGTCCATTATATGTTCTTGTTTATTTAATGATATTTTCAAACGATATTTCTTAGAGGCTTCAACTGCAAGGTATTGAAGTTATATGACTCTTCCAAGTACATTCCAATGAACATAATGCAACATTTAATAATAATGAGAATGCACATATCGTCATCTGTACTTCTGCCATTGTCTAGACTATAATGTTGTCTATAGTCCGGGCTACTGTCAATAGTACAGACTATAATTCAAGTCTATAATCCAGACTATCATCTAATGTGAAGTCCAGACTTTAATCAAGACTACAGCCTAAAGTCTATTCTATAGTCTAGTTTAAAGTCTAAAGTCTATTCTATCCAGACTGTAGTCTAGTCTATAATCCATACTGTAGTCTAGTTTACACCCTATACTACTGTAATCTATTCCATAGTCTAGTCTATAGTCCAGGCTTAGTCTAATCTGAATTAATCTACATGCTACAGTGAAGAAATAATTCTAGTTTATAGTCCAGACTATAGTCTAGTCTGCAGCCTAGTCTACAGTAATCTATAGTCTAGTTTAAAGTGTATTCCATAGTTTAGTCTATTGTCCAGACCTACCAATCTAGCAGTAATCTATAGTCTAGTCAAAAGTCCAGAATAAACTACTCAATAGTACAGACTGTAATCTAGACTATAGTCCAACATATAGTCAAGTCTATAGTCCAGACTATACTTAAGTCTACAGTCCAGGCTATATTCTAGTCTGAAGTTCAGACTGTACTCCAGACTATAGTATAGTCTGTACTCCACACTATAGTCTAGTCTGTACTCCAGCCTATAGTCTAGTCTGTACTCCAGCCTATAGTCTAGTCTGTACTCCAGCCTATAATCTAGTCTGTATTCCAGCTATCTATAGTCTAGACTATAGTCTAGCTATAGTCCAGACTATATAGTCTACAGCAATCTATAGTACAGACTATAGTATAGTATATAGTCCACACTATAGTCTAGTTCGTAGTCTAGACTATAGTCTAGTCTATAGTCCAGACTATAGACAATAGTCCACCTATAGTCCAGACTATACTCTATCTATATTCCAGATTATACGCCAGACTATAGTATATATATAATCCAGACTATAGTCTAGCTATAGTCCAAACTACAGTCTAATCTATAGTCCAGTTTATATGTAGGCGAGTCTATAGTCTAGTCTATAATCTAGTGTTTTATATAGTCCAGACAATTGTCTATAGCCTACTCTCTAGTATAGACTATTGCGTAACTTAAGTCGGACTATAGTCCGGTTTATAGTCTAGTCAATAGTGCAGTCTATAGTCCAGCCTAGAGTCTAGTCTATAGTTCAGACTATAGGCTATTCTATAGTCTAGACTACAACCTAGTCCACAGTAATCTATAGCCTAGTCTAAAGTCTATGCCAAAGTCAAGACTTAGTCTAGTCTGCAGGAATCTATAGCCTAGTCAATAGTCCAGAATAAACTTGTAGACAGTGCAGGCTATAACCTAGTATATTGTCCAACCTATAGTCTGGTCTATAGTCCAACCTATAGCCTGGTCTATAGTCCAACCTATAGTCATGTCTATATTCCAACCTATAGTCTAGTCTATAGTCAAGTCTATAGTTCAGACTATAATCTAGTATATAGTTGAGACTATAGTCTAGTCTATAGTGCAGCCTTATGTCTAGTCCACTTTATAAACTAGCCTAAGGTTTAGACTATATATAGGCGAGTCTATAGTCAAGACTATAGTCTATAATCTAGTGTATGCAGCCTAGTCTAAAGTAATCTATAGTATAGTCTTAAGTCCAAACTATTGCCTAGTCTAATCTGTAGTAAAGTCTAAAATATAATAAGTAGTATAGATCTATAGATCAACATTTCAGACTGTAATCTAGTCTATAGTTCAGGTTGGAGTCTGGTCTATAGTGCAGTTTATAGTCCAGACTATAGTTAGTGTGAATATAGCTTAGTCCAGACTATAGTCTAGTTAATAGTCCAGACTATCAGGCCTGTCACAGAATTTCATTCCGATCGAAAGTGGAATTATTTCCGTATTTTTGCTTCTTCTAAAAAAGAAAACGACAAAATCTTTCGGAATGAAACCACTTTCAGTTTTTGAAGTGGAATTGATATTTGTATGTAATTAACGCTTTACTTAGTTTTAATAATAAGAACCTTTACTAAAAACATGGTTCTTGTTTTGATTAGCCAAACAGGAACAATTTTAAATGAAATCTATATAATTTTATTCATTTTTTGTCAATTTACGAAATAATTCGGAATTTGGAGAAGCTAAAACAAAAATGATCGGAATAATAATACGGAATTGAAACCATTCCGATCGGAATGTGTGACAGACCTGTATATATCAGTGCCGCTGCTATTTAGTTTCCCGATTAATTAAAATTCGTAATTTTTTTCTTAAATTCATTTTTATTTATTTTAACCAGTAAACTATAAAAAGTTATTAATTACTTAACCAAACAAATATAAAACTATTTTTTTTTTTAAGAAATGAAACTTATGCAACCACCAATATTATTATTATTTATAATTGTTTTGTTTTGCTTTATAATTTATAGAACTTATAAACTCTAACCAGATCATGATAAATATATATTTCTTTTGCTTGCTTTAATAATTAAAAGCCACTTAATATATTTTGCCTAATAATTTCTTTTTTAAAATATGTTTTTATGTGTAGTCATAAAAAAATTATTACAAAAATAAAACTTTTAAAAAAATCTTAAAATCAAAGATTTCTTTTTTGTTTATATTTGGTTAATCATTTTTTTTTTTGTAATTTTTCGTATATGTTTTGTTACTATAGTACAATAATATGTTTTGTAGATCCTTTACGTAGTTTTTTTTTTGTTTGTTTTTAAATAAAATTTACTTATAAACTAGAGAAATAAAAAGAATAAGAAATGTATGTTGTTGTTTGTAGACGTTAAAAAAAAATTCTTAAATCTTTGCTTGATTCGTTGATGTTTTTGTTTTTCTTTTGTTGTTGTTGCTCTTAAAATATTTTGAAATTCAGTACATTGTTTACTTTTTATAACATTTATTGTATAATTGTTTCGTTTTCTTTATAAAATGTCTAGTCATTTATTGTTTTTATGACTTTAATTATTTTGCAAATGTTTTTCTTTTTGTTATAGAAAAAAATTGTTATAAGAAATGCTTCCAGCCTGAGGTAGTTCGTAATTAAAATGGTAGGCTTTTTATTTAAATTAGTTTTTGTTACTCTTTATGTTGTTGATGTTGTTATAAAATTTTGAATTTAATTTTTGTGTTTTTTTTTTTCAAAGATTTTATTTTCTTTTCATTTTTCCATTTTTTACTAATTTAATGTATGATTTTAAATTTAATTGTTCAATTAATTTTCAACTTAAATTTATTTTTCTTTTTTTTATTAAATCTAAAACTATAAATGAGTGTTTTTTTGTTGTGTGTCCAAGAAAAAAAATAAATCTATTTTATGTTTTTCTAAAATTTCAAAGTTTTTGCTATGAGTGCAGCAATAGCTTGAGTTTTATTACCATTATTTCTACGCAGTTCCGTAATGACTTCATCACGTTTGAAGCCCATTTTAACGAGATCACTTACATCATTTTCACTAAATTTGTCACCAGGAGCAATTGTATTCGCATTCGTACTCGTGGAGCAGGCTAAACATAAACATAAAAATCAATACAATTTGGTTTTACGTTATGCTAGAGTGTGATAGGGAGAGAGAGAGAGAGATTATTGAATATTAATTATTCAATTTACCTCCACTGCTCGCTGCTTCTCGTTTACTCTGTTCAATGGCATCTTTGATTGCACGCTCTTCGGCATCATTAGCAGATTCGGCCATAACATTAAGATCATCTTCGGAATTGCCCGACAAGCGGGCACATTCGGGCAGTTCACTTTCAGGCAAGAATTTTGTTTCGGTACCAGTGGTACCAATGCGCAAAACATTACGCTGCAAGTCTATGTTACACTGAAAGGGAAACAAGAGAATTGTGTTGTTTTAATTCAATAAAATTATCTAGAGTCTAGTCTAAAGTCTAGTCTAAGGTCTAGTCTAAAGTCTAGTCTAAAGTCTAGACTAAAGTATAGTCTAAAGTCTGTAGTCTAGTCTATAGTCTAGTCTATAGTCTAGTCTATAGTCTAGTCTATAGTCTAGTCTATAGTCTAGTCTATAGTCTAGTCTATAGTCTAGTCTATAGTCTATAGTCTAGTCTATAGTCTAGTCCATAGTCTAGTCTATAGTCTAGTCTATAGTCTAGTCTATAGTCTAGTCTATAGTCTAGTCTATAGTCTAGTCTATAGTCTAGTCTATAGTCTAGTCTATAGTCTAGTCTATAGTCTAGTCTATAGTCTAGTCTATAGTCTAGTCTATAGTCTAGTCTATAGTCTAGTCTATATTCTAGTCTATATTCTAGTCTATAGTCTAGTCTATAGTCTAGTTTATAGTCTAGTCTATAGTCTAGTCTATAGTCTAGTATATAGTCTAGTTTATAGTCTAGTCTATAGTCTAGTCTATAGTCTAGTATATAGTCTAGTCTAGTATATAGTCTAGTCTATAGTCTAGTCTATAGTGTAGTCTATAGTCTTGTCTATAGTCTAGTCTATAGTCTAGTCTACAGTCTAGTCTACAGTCCAGTCTATAGTCTAGTCTATAGTCTAGTCTACGGTCTAGTCTATAGTCTAGTCTATAGTCTAGTCTACAGTCTAGTCTATAGTCTAGTCTACGGTCTAGTCTATAGTCTAGTCTATAGTCTTGTCTATAGTCTAGTCTACAGTCTAGTCTACAGTCTAGTCTATAGTCTAGTCTATAGTCTAGTCTACGGTCTAGTGTATAGTCTAGTCTATAGTCCAGTCTATAGTCTAGTCTATAGTCTAGTCTATAGTCTAGTCTATAGTCTAGTCTATAGTCCAGTCTATAGTTTAGTCTATAGTCTAGTCTATAGTTTAGTCTATAGTCTAGTCTATAGTCTAGTCTATAGTCTAGTCTATAGTTTAGTCTATAGTTTAGTCTATAGTCTAGTCTATAGTCTAGTCTATAGTCTAGTCTATAGTCTAGTCTATAGTCTAGTCTATAGTCTAGTCTATAGTCTAGTCTAGTCTATAGTCTAGTCTATAGTCTAGTCTATAGTCTAGTCTATAGTCTAGTCTATAGTCTAGTCTATAGTCTAGTCTATAGTCTAGTCTATAGTCTAGTCTATAGTCTAGTCTATAGTCTAGTCTATAGTCTAGTCTATAGTCTAGTCTGTATTCCAGTCTATAGTCTAGTCTAAAGTCTAGTCTATATTCCAGTCTATAGTCTAGTCTATAGTCTAGTCTATAGTCCAGTCTAAAGTCTAGTCTATAGTCTAGTCTATAGTCTAGTCTATAGTCTAGTCTATAGTCTAGTCTATAGTCTAGTCTATAGTCTAGTCTATAGTCTAGTCTATAATCTAGTCTATAGTCTAGTCTATAGTCTAGTCTATAGTCTAGTCTATAGTCTAGTCTATAGTCTAGTCTATAGTCTAGTATATAGTCTAGTCTATAGTCTAGTCTATAGTCTAGTCTATAGTCTAGTCTATAGTCTAGTCTATAGTCTAGTCTATAGTCTAGTCTATAGTCTAGTCTATAGTCTAGTCTATAGTCTAGTCTATAGTCTAGTCTATAGTCTAGTCTATAGTCTAGTCTATAGTCTAGTCTAATCTAGTCTATAGTCTAGTCTATAGTCTAGTCTATAGTCTAGTCTATAGTCTAGTCTATAGTCTAGTCTATAGTCTAGTCTATAGTCTAGCCTATAGTGTAGTCTATAGTCTAGTCTATAGTCTAGTCTAGTCTATAGTCTAGTCTATAGTCTAGTCTATAGTCTAGTCTATAGTCTAGTCTATAGTCTAGTCTATAGTCTAGTCTATAGTCTAATCTATAGTCTAGTCTATAGACTATAGTCTAGTCTATAGTCTTGTCTAGAGTTTAGTCTATAGTCTAGTCTATAGTCTTGTCTAGAGTCTAGTCTATAGTCTTGTCTATAGTCTAGTCTATAGTCTAGTCTATAGTCTAGTCTATAGTCTAGTCTATAGTCTTGTTTTTAGTATAGCCTCTAGTCTATAGTCTAGTCTAGTCTATAGTCTTGTCTAGAGTTTAGTCTATAGTCTAGTCTATAGGCTAGTTTTGTCTATAGTCTTCTTTTTAGTATAGCCTCTAGTTTATAGTCTAGCCTATAGTCTAGTTTAGTCTGTAGTCTAGTTTAGTCTAGAGCCTATAGTCTAGAGCCTATAGTCTAGTATAGTATAGTCTATAGTCTAGTTTATAGTTTTGTTTGTTTTGTTTTTTTTTTTTTAATTACCTGATGTCTTTTGAGCATATCCAAACCCAACAACATATCCATGGGTTGTTGTTCTAAAACTGTAAAACTAGAAACCAAATAATCATTTTCAATTTGTAATTTGCCCATATGAATGCGACCAATAATACGTTGAGTGCCAACACCCTTAGCAATACCGCTCCATCTAAAAAATACCAAAAAATTAAAAAATCCTTCCCAAATAAACTAAAAACAAGAGAAGATATTTACTTGGTATCAATTAAATGTGTAACATTACAACGTTGAGCACAAGCCGAACTCATAATGGTAGTTTGAGCACCAGAATCCACAAAAGCCTTAACAGGAACACCGTTCACTTTACAATTTATATAACTAGGAAAAACAAAGAAACCTTATTAGTAAAAATAACAAAAATGTAAACCTTTACAAAAACCCTACAGCATGGTGACAGTGCCAAAAACTTCAGGATGTAACTCTATAGCAGCAGCCATATTTTCTTGTATATTCTTCTGCTTAATCTCTTCCTCAATCATGCGTTGAGCTTCCGGATCAAAGGGATCAGCATGTAACATACGCAAACGTTGAGCATTACGTGCTTTACGAGCATCAATTTGTTCTTTCAAGACTTTTTCAAAACTTTCCAAATTACCCGATAATAAAGCATCAGCTAAGCGAGGATTATTTTGTTTTAGTAAAGCCATTGATTCGGGATTATCAAGAAACATTTTACGTACAGCAGCTGGATCATCATCATAATTGACATTGAATTCATCAGAATCATTGTATTCCAGAATATTGGCACCAGAAGGCATGCCACCTAAACGAAAGCCACTATTACCAGCACTGCTGCCTGAACTAGTGCCGGGTATGTTAATATTGCTGAAATCCAAATTACGTATAGCAGCTTCATCTGTAATTTTTTTAATTTGGAAATGGTGTAAGTTAAATTTTTGCATTAAAAAATAAATTTAGTTGTTATGGTTTCCTATTTTTCTAATGTTTCTTCTCCTTGTGATTTATTGTAAACAAATACTTTCATAAAAAAAATTAAAAATTTTTTGTTTATTTAATATATTTTTTTAAATTGGCAAAAATCAAAAAAATGTTTATTTTCGCTCTTAACATCCTTGACCTTAACACTGAACTGTGAAGAAAATTAAGTCAAATGCTTTTTTTCCAGCTGTTTAAGTTATTTAAATGATGTCATATTAAGTTTTTTTTAAATTATCAATTTATTTTGTAAAAAAATACTGTGGAGGTGTTGTTGTTTAATAAAGAATTAACTCCTGCTTATAGCTTCTAATTCTGTAATGTGTGTGTTCTAGAAAGATTTCACTTATATTAATGTATGTGAGGGTCAATTTGTTGAATTTATTTCAACAGTCTAAAGTTTAGTCCACAGTATTTTCTATAGTCTAGTCTATAGTCTATTATATAGTCCAGTTTATTATCTAGTCTATAGTCTAGTCTATAGTTTAGTATATAGTCTAGTTTATAGTTTAGTCTTAGTTCTAGTCTTAAGTCTAGTCTATAGTCTTGTCTATAGTCTTGTCTATAATCTTGTCTATAATCTTGTCTATAGTCTAGTCTAAAGTCTAGTCTATAGCATAGTCTGCCTATATACTAGTCTATAGCATAGTCTGCCTATATACTAGTCTATAGCCTAGTCTTTAGTCTAGCCTATAGTCTAGTCCATATTCCAGTCTATAGTTTAGTCTATAGTCTAGTCTATAGTCTAGTCTATAGTGTAGTCTATAGTATAGTCCATAGTCTAGTCTATAGTCTAGTCTATAGTCTAGTCTATAGTCTAGTCTATAGTCTAGTCTATAGTCTAGTCTATAGTCTAGTTTATAGTCTAGTCTATAGTCTAGTCTATAGTCTAGTATATAGTCTAAACTAGTCTAGTCTAGTCTATAGTCCAGTCTATAGTCTAGTCTAGTACAGTTTAGTCTATAGTCCAGTTTATAGTCCAGTCTAGTCTATAGTCTAGTTTAGTCTATAGTCTGTTCTAGTCTATAGACTAGTCTAATCTAGTCTATAGTCTAGTGTAATATAGTCTATGTATAGTATATAGCTTAGTCTACAGTCTATAGGCTAATCTATAGTCTATTATATAGTCTAGTCTATAGTCTATTATATAGTCTATAGTCTAGACTATAGCCTTGTCTATATTCTAGTCTATAGTCTAGTCTATACTCTAGTCAGCAGTCTAAGTTAAGAGTCAATCTCTTATTTCTCTGAAAAATAATTTGATTCTTCACGAGTAATGACCGAATGTTGAATACATACATATTCCAATTACTTTTTGTCTTCGGTCATTAAAGACAAAAAAATTTAAAAATAAAATCATTATTATAGAACAATTACATAGAAAATAATGTACATACGCACATTTAAGCGCATTGACCCAGTTCTGAAAGTCCAAAACAAAAAGTTACACAAACACCTATACGAATATCATATGCATGGAAGTCGGGCCCGTTGAACGTTCGCAAAAGGCCAGACGGACAGACATATATAAACAAGTCATAAATAAATGGATGACAAATATAAATAAATTTCTGTAAAACACAAGAAACACACATACAACAGCATGAATGCCACCACAAAGTAATTTATATGTTTGTGTAACAACACAATGTTTTTGTGCACATATTTGGAATTACTGCGCCTACATTGCCAGAGGATACAATTACAATGACATTATTGCAAAGCACATGCTTTGCAAAAAACTTAAATGATGACTTACCCAAATCCATTGGAGTGCCACGACTGGCAGCTGATAAACTCGATCTTGCAGGAGGACGAAGTATTTGTAACATCACACAATCGCCATCTTTTATGCCAAAATGTTTCAGAGGCTTTTGGTTGTCTAACAATGGTTTACCATTGAAGACCACAACCATTTGTGGGCCGGCAATACCAGATTCCACCTCACAAAAGGCTTTGAAATTTTCTAATTCCAATTCCTCCGAAACATCAAGAAAAAAGATTTTATCCGTTGTGGTTGTTACAGTAATTTTCATCTTGAACTTTAGTTTTAATCTATGAAATGCTTCTACGCAAAAAAATAGATTTTAATTTTACGTTCTTTGAGCTTAGGTAAAAAGACACAGAAAAAATGCTTTGTTTTTTGTTATGATTCTTCTTTTTGTATGTTCTTGCTACTGTTGTTGTTGTTTGGCCGGTCGTGTAGAGCTTACTCACACCTGCAACGATTGAAAGTTTTAAACGAAATGTGAATTTCTTTTATGAAAATTAAATTGCTGGTGTTAAACACAAGAACAATATAATTTGCCAAATTATTTGTATACTATATGCACAATAGCTCGATTGACTTTATATTTTGGAATATTTTTTTCTTTATCTTATTCTGCTTACAGCGAAAAATTATTTTGTTGTTGTTTTTTATTGATGTTCTTTTCTCTTTATTATTACTCTTAATTTGTTGTTTAGTGTTATTATTTAAAATATATTATTTGTATAATTGAATATATAATATAAGTATAATTATTACCTTTTATTTTGTGGGAAACGTTGTTAATTTCCTATTGTTTTTAAGATATTTTAACAAATTTCACAATAAATCAATTTTTTAAGATAAATTTTGTGGTTTTCTAAATATTGTGTTGCTTCTGTTCAGAGACCTATGCCAATAAACATTAACGACGGCGACCGGAAATACAAAAACTTCATTGCCGTTAATGAACGAAAAAATCGTCATTGACCCGTATAAGTGTTCAGCGTTATTAATTAAAAGTGTAAAAACATCGTACGTACATTGTTTTATATTGTAAAATTCTATGAATTTAGTGAAAGTGTTAAGAAAATTTTACACAATAATGCCAACATTTTTTAGCAGAAAAAATGTTTGGCGGCGTCGGTTTTTATAGTCTACCAGCGGCTGGGCTCAGATGGCTCTAAGACGATTCTGCACAGTTTTCTTCTTTTGTTTGTTGTTTTTTGCGTGTGGCATTTATTGTCAGTGTTGCAAAGCTACCTTTTTCAATAAAGTGAAAATTAGCGATTTTGAAATTTTATCATTTAGTAGGAATCATAGAGATTTGTTTGTTTTAAGCCACATGGCCACACATCAAATTTGTTGGATCAAACGGTAAGTTTTTTAATTGTGTTAGTAAAAAACTCACACCACTTATATACATGTGAGTAGTTTTCACTAACACAATTAAAAAAATTACCGTTTAAGTCAACAAATTTGATGTGTGGCCATGTCACTTTAATATTTTATAGTTTGCTAAAATATAAATAATGTACATATTGATAATTACAGAATTTCGTACAAAATTTGCAATCCATTTTCTTTAAATTTTCGATAATATTTTCACAAAAAATTTTCGATAAATTTACTTTCTTTAAAAATTTTTTCATAAAATTACTTTTGCTAGTATACATATATTATATATTTTTGATAAATCTTCAACTTATAAATTTTCTTTTTATATAAAATTGTATCTAATTTTTTATAAACATTTTCGATATTTTTTTTAAGGAAATTTTTCAATTCGGTAAATAGTTTGATAAACATACTATGTATTTTTTAAAAATATTTTTGGTGTATATTTTTAATAATTTTATTCTTTATAGAATACATTTAAAAATTCTTTATTTATAGAATATTATAAAAATATTTGAATATGTTCGTTATTTGAGAATTTTTTCTTTTAAATCTACAAGAAACTTCAGCTTCCGTTATACACTCAGAAAATTTAATTTAACGCCTTACTAAACGAAATACAACTCTGTGAACAATCATTCAGCATTATTCAGCACAATAACAACAAAAACATATGACATTTGCGCATAACCAGAGATCTGCGTCGTTTCGGCTTAAAAAAGTCTAAGCATAGCCGGCGAATGAAATTAAAAATAGACGCCGCAAAAAATTTTCAGCCTAAGACTCAAGCCGTCTTTTTTCCCCTAAAGTGACAAATATGGAACGTGTGGCATACTCGAGGTATTAATCAATCCATTAAAGAGGATTTTAGCATGGGTATAAAATTAGGTGCATATAGGAAAACTTAAAATTTAAAGAAAAATTTGCCCGAGACTGTTGGTGTTTTGAATCTGGCCTTAGAATTTATCAATCACATAAGGTTTTCCAGATATTAGCATGAAGTTTTTTGCCATATTTGGACGCTGTAGCCCGAAGAAATCCACTATTCAGTTTGCTAATAATTGCTTCTATTTTTAGCATGCCTATGGTAATTAAAAACAACGTATTTCTAGGTTCTGCATCAAAAATCATGCGATATCCATGGAGTGACTGTTTTCCAAGGTCTAGCTTTCCAGAATTCATGCCTTTCAGACCAAAAATGTACTATACATAGAACCAAAATTATTGTATTTTTTTTTTTTAATTTTTAATATTGTTAATAAATCGAATATAACAGCTGAATTAGAAGCCGGCTTACACACGATTTGAAGTCGCCGCCGAAGTTCTTAGTTTCAGCCGCCGCCACCATAAATGATTGTCGGCGCAGTATGTTTGCGCATAACACGAACAAAAAAGAAGAAGCATTTTATAAGCACAGTCAAAGCAAAAAAATATTCGGAAAAAAGATCTCTACAGAGAAAAAGTGAAACTCTGAAAAAAGCTGTAAAGAAAATATATAATTGTGATTTTAATATATAGAAAAAGTGAAAATCAGTGTAAAATTTAGCAAAAAAATTTCAAAAAGTATTCAAATTTCTAAAATTATTAAAATAAAAGTAAGTTTTCAACGATAAATTAGCAAAAAATCCCTTTAAAAAGTGGCATATTTTTTCTTGTACTTCGTGAAAAAATTAAGACTACGTGCTTGAAATTAAATACACACATAAGAAGAACAAAGAAAAAAGAAATATATAAATTAAATTTTTTTTCTCGAGGGTGACGGAAAAAAATTATAATAAATAAAATCAAATAAATTGTTGGGAAAAAATTTTTTGGTTATTTAAATAAATTAAATTTTATAGGTGAAAAAGAAAAAACACACGCAAAGTCACCGAGAAAAAAAAGGCAAAAGAAAAGTAAAAAATTTAAAAAAATTAAGCAATTAATTTCTTTGTGTTTCTCCACAAAAATAGAAAAAGGTGTGATTTATAATGAGTGCTCAGCCCAGTCCCGCGTGTATGACTCCACAAAGTGAGCAGGAAAAGGTAAGTTTTTTTAAGCTAAAATTATGTACCCCAAAAAGCTAAAAAAAAATAACTTAAAAAATATTGTTGATAAATATAAGGAAAAGAAAGGCATATTATGTGTTTTTAATGTATATTTTGCCCAGACAGCTGCTACTTTCTGGAGCTATCTGTATTTATATTTTTTCGGGTTTATCTTTTGTATTTATATTTTGCCCTTATTATGTTCCTTGTCGCTGAATTGTATTATTGTTGTTGTTGTTATTTTCATAATGGTTGCCAGGTGTTATGGTATGAGAGTTAAAATAAAAATGGTTGCTTGCTTAATTTTTTCGTTTTTTTTGGTTACATTTCCCTTTTTTCTTTTTCTTTAAACAGTTTTGTTATACGAACTTTTTCTTTTGATTTTGCTATAAATAAGAAAATAAAATTTCATATGAAAAAAAAAAAAAAATAGAATTTTCAATAATGCAAGTAGCAACGACCTGAAATTGTGCAAAACCTTCATTTAGAAAAAAAAACAGCAACAACAATAATAATATTGCCATGCACAATAATAAAAAAATATAAAAACAAAAACTATAAAAACAACTACAACTGCTACTTTAGCAGACAAAAACAACTACAATCAAACACAACATGCATACAGAAAACAACAACAACAATTGCTTAGAATGCTGTCTGTAGTTTTAAATGATGCTAAATTTGCGTTTTATTTAAAAATGAATAAGGCAAAAGGAAATGCATTTAAAAACATAGTAAAGTAAAGAAAATAGATTTAAACTTTAAATTTTAAAGTGAATTTATACTCTACACCGATGTAGTTTGGAATTTTTATTTTTCTGTTGGTTCTATACTTCTAAACTTGAGTCGATTAAGCTTTCATGTAAAGCTTGTGCGCACGCTACAGTTCGCAATTTTCAAGGTATTTTGTGTAAATTTACCCAGAAAAGAAAGAACTTCCAAAGAAGTGAAAAAGAAGTAGAATTTACTCAATGGAAGTACTAAAAAAGCCCTGAAGAAGTGATGATTTTAACACATGCTTGTCATAGGAGGATGTCTTTTCTATTTGATTCCAAACTCACTACTTCTGAGATCATTCTCAAGAAGTAATTTTTATGCTCTTTTTAGGAAGTTATTAGGAAGTGAATTTGTAGTACTATAGGATACAACTAATTTGACTTAAATAATATTAACATTAATAAGGATATCATCCTCATAAAAGTGAAAGAATAAGAAATAAATCTTCGGGATTGAAAAAAATATAATTATTTTCGATTCTTTGGAAGTCATTAAACATCACTTCCACAGAAGGTAATAAAATTCACTTAGTGCTATATTTGAAGGATCGAACGAAGTGTTTCTTTTAGAAGAACTTTATTCGATCGCTTCATCTGCCAGAACTTTTGCTATTTGTCAAAAATATCAATTTTCAATTTTCTATACTACAGAGAAGTTGCTAAAATTCAGAGATTACACTTGTGTGAGCTTTTTGGAACTAGAAAGTACCTTAAAAAATATTTATATATTATCGACTTGGTATATCGAAATAAATTGGGAAACTCCTCAAGGTAGTAGTACCCTTTCTTCACTTTAGTTCATGAAATGTAATTTTTGGATATACAAAACACGTAGGATATACTCAAATGTTGATAATTTTTGCATTTACACTCGTCCTATTGAATGGTGGAGTACTCTCAATCTTGAACGCAGCGAAATACTTGGGTGTTATTATTGAAAGCAAAACTATGACAAGATAACAATTGAGATTTTCAAAAAGGCTACAGAAACAAGATGGAAAATAAAACTCAAACTTGTGAATTGGATTTTTGAAGAAAATATTGCTCAAATCATACTTTTAGAAGTCACTTTTAGGTAGTGAGCTATAAACAAGAACGATAACTTTATAAAGTTTTCTTGATATGCTGCTTGGATTCCAATGGACATGTTGGTCAGAAAACTAACTTTATGCACAGCTGTCAGACTTAATGCGATTCGCGCAGATTGACACATATCCTACTGACCTAAAAGCGCTATGAGATAAATGTTAATACCCGGATAATTTTTGGGGTTGTCATAGAGTCGTAATTGGTTATAAAATTAACCTAAAAAATACTTTGTGAAATCGTTTGTTTTTGGGTTTTTGCTCGTATTCTAGATCGAACACAAATAAAATCTCGACAGACGTATATTCTCTAACAGGACCAGGAATTTAAAAATCTTACTTATATGGGAACAAGAATACATGCCATTCTATTGTTTATTGAAGAAGTACATTTTCAATATCAATAAATTATTGCACTTTAGCATTCAAATCTTTAAAAAATAATTACAATAATAAACTGATAACACACCACAAGTTTTCTATATACATATGTATTTTTTAAATTATGACATTTTGACGTCATTATTTTATTATAATTTAAACACAAATAAGAAAAAATTTGCCAATTCACATGTCAAATGGTCTGTCTCTTTGTACATGAACTTGACAAATAACTATGAATAAAGAATATTTCGAAAATACTTTGTGTTTGTAATAGTTCTCGAGTAACTAATTAACATTAATTAATAATACTCATATAATTGCTAACAATGAAATAAATATGAAAATAGAGTAGTATTTTAAATAAATAAGAAATTAAATTGTTAGATTAACTAGTTTTTTTTATTTGCTTTTTCAAATTTTTATTTAAATAGTTCAATTTTTTGCAAAAATATTGCTAATTAAATGAATTTTAAAATTATTTTGTGAAATTCTGAAATTCCATGGTAAATGGTGTAGTTTATTAATATTTATTAAGTTGATACATAATTATTATTTTTTTTGCATTACATTTTTTATAAATTGTAATAATAAAATAAATATTAATAAGTAATAAAACCTTCAAAAATGACTTAATGGTGAGAAATTATAATTAATATTAGCTTAAAAACAATCATTTTAAATTGACTTGCAGAAACCAAAACTTAGCATGAATCAATTTTGCTAGAAAAAGAAAACTAACAATTTAATATTTTATAAAAAATTACTTTAAATAATATTGTAAATAATAGGAATTTCATCAAAATGCTTATTTTTAATCCAATTACAATAACTAATAACTTACATTAACTTAAATCATGGTATTTGCATATTCAAAGTACTTTTTTCTATTTAAGCGTTTTTTCTTGTAGTTTCTACAACTTTCAAGAATTCGTTTTGCAAACAGTTGACAACATGTTTGTTTTGTATTGAATCTGACATATTTGTTTTGTTATTGTTTTTATTTTTTTATCTAGTCTAGTATATAGTCTCTTGTCTCATTTATGTACATAGTTTTGTTTTAATTGATGTTTTGTTTTTGTTATAATTTATTTATTTATTGTTTTTTAGTATGCGTTGTTGTTTGTTATTCTTTTCTACACACTGTGTAACAGGGATGATAAATGTGATTTTGTACTTTTTTGTTGTTGTTTGTTTGCTTCAGTGAGAAATAAAATGGCCATTTTTGGTTAGAGAAAATATGTACAGAATTTACGGGTTAAAAAGAATGTAATAAAAGATATTTGTGCAAAATGTTTTTTTGAAGAATATTTCTATATTTATTAGATCAAAAATAGAGAATCTTTTAATGTTTTAAAGAATAAAGGGAGGGACAGATGTATTGGTGGTAGTTGAAGTTTCGAAAAAAATAGTTTTATAAACACCATGAGGGCTTTAAAAGTTTTTCTTCATTTCAAAAAAGTACTGCAAAAAAGTACTACTTTTCATCTTCCCCCTTTTAAAATGAAAACTTGTGAACGAGTGAGTATGACAAACAAATAACCAAACAAGGTCGAACATTGCCCACACCACTTAAATGACAAATAACTATTATTAAAGCTGATTTTTTTTTATATATTTTCGCCTGACGCCCGTCGTCTTTTTCGCTGCACTAATACAACGGGAATGTTTTATTTTTATTATAATTGTAATTTAATGAAAAACATAAACAAAATAACATTTAGTATAGAGGTACTAGACTAAAATTAGTGTTATAGTTTTGTAAAAGGTTATTCGATTAAATGTTAATGAATTTATGAAATAACAAGTGAATAATTAGAGCTTAAATCTTATTAAAGAACTATTATTTGAAGAACTTTCTAGTGACGGACTAATCTAGAGCCAAAGTATAAGAAGTCATCAACAATGCCAAAGGCGATTGAACACGATAAAATATCCATATTGATGTTAAATGAACTTGGCGAGCGGAATATTGAGTAGCTGACTATGATGTTCAACATGTCAGTAAGCAGGCTCGTAATTTCCGAAGTATTGAAAAAAGAGTCAATTTACACCATATTTAAAACCTAAAAAAAGCGTTGGGGGGCAAAATCTAAAAAGCTTATCTCTATCCTGTTAGATGTCCGAAGACCCCTTAGGCTATGCCACACCACCACAGCATTAACCGCCACCGACACTCAGGCCTTAAATTATATCTAACCTGTTAGCTGTCAGAAAACTATTTTGGATATTTTACTCGTCCATGAGTCCTGCCACAAAGCACCAATAAAGCACAGCCACTGTCACTCAGGCCTTAAACGGAAAGAAGCCGGTGAAAGGCCAGTAAAGCCATATTCTTCGAGATATACAACAATACCATAAGAAACAAACGTTCAAAACTCCATTGAGTTAAACAAGATGACGGCGATCTTGTTAACTTCAACCTTTTTAAACTCCCCGGACATTTACAAGGAGAGGCAAAGGGCCACAAAGTTGATATATACGATCATATATTTATACTTTTGTAGTCTTAGTGTATAGAAAGCAAACTCCGACTGCGCACATTCCAAAAATTCTGGGATTCAACTCTGACAGCCTATGTCGCTGTATTCCACAGCTCACGTCACTGTAATCACGCACAAATTGTGAAGTAGGATGAAGGATTTCAAAGCCTTGTTAGCTATATATTAAACGGCGCTGCTCCTGACCGTGCTGTCATTAGTGTCCAGCTTGTTCTTAAGTGCTCAGTCAATCTTACTTCCATTTTTGCAATGGATTTTTAGACGCAAACTATTAAAGTTGTTTAACAAAACTCCCAGTCTCGATTATCTATACTTTTCCTGATCCACAGTTTACATTTTTTCCATTTAAACAAATCTCTCTCATTTAAAACTAAAATTAAATGAAATTGTTAGAAGAAATATTATTATTAAACAAATTTATTAGGTCATTTAAAAAATCTTAACAAAATTTAATTGAGTTTAATAAATCACTTCACTTGACACACTTGAACGCCTTATTTTTTCACATGTAAATTTCTTGATAATTTGGAAAAGGGATTAAAATGCTCTATAAAACCCTTATTACAAATACATATTTTAAAGAATTCTTTAAAATTTTTCACTTGAATGTTTATACAAAATGAAATGAGATAGTTCATAACATCTGCTGCTGCCGCTACAACTGGCCTTTTTATAATTCATATAGAAAATTCTATAGATTTCAGTTCAGTTTAGTTTTTTCTTTTACTTTTTTTTTTGTCTGTAATTTACAAGAATGTGTTTCTTCAATGGAAAATATGTAAAAATTGTTTATTTTAAAACAAAAGATAATCTTTTGTTGTTGGTTTTTTAAAAAAATTTTATATTTTTGTTAAGTAGGTAGTGGCAAAAAGATTAGTTACACTTGATGCGGTCTCTTTTGTATGTAGAACCCATTCTTTTGAAACACTAAACTCATGTTGTGAAAGACCATAAGCGTGAAAATTCTTTATATTTTGAATGCAAAAATAATCATTATGTTATTTTAAAGTAAAAATGTATTCTGTTTTGTTTTTTTAAAGTAACAACGAAAAATAAGCTAAATTGTTTATGAAATAATCCATCCGTTACTTTAAAATAATGTACAAATTCTTTTCTATTTAATTTAAACATAGATTTTCTTGTTGTGGTTAACAAATTTTCTGGAATTTCTTTTAATTAGAAAAATTCACTAATTGTGTTAAATGACAAACTTGTTTGAGAACTGTAAATGAGATTTTTTTAGTTTTTAAAAATTTGTTTCTACTATTTGTCACGTACAGACAAAACCCATGTTTAGTATTTCTTAAAGATGTATATTTTTAAAAGATTTATTATCTTTTTAATAAATTCCCTTTAATATGGAAAAACAAGGATTTTATATTTTTGTAGAATTTATAACTTTCTCTTTAAAATATAAATTTATACCGAATTTTTAAAATTTTAAAACCTTAAACGTACCGCTGTTTTGTCATCATATTAAATCTGTTTAAAATAAACGTGACTAAAACATTGTACATATTTTATAATCAACTTTTATTTCAAATTAAAGCGAAATTCATTGTTTTTATAATTTCAATTTAAACGACACCCACTTTACGTTATTAAACGTTTAAACGATTTGTGGTTTTGAATTTCGTAACATTGTTTTATTAAGAAAAAAATTGCTTGCAAAACAAAACATATTGTCAAACTGCTATGGAAAAAACAGTACTTTATCAGTACCCACGTGATGACCCAAGGCATTTGCAATGCCTATCTAACAGATTTTTGCCAAATAGTCTATAGACTAGACTATAGACAAGACTATAGACTAGACTATAGACTAGACTATAGACTAGACTATAGTCTAATTCTTTTCTATTAGACTATAGTCTAGTCTATAGACTAGACTATAGACTAGACTATAGACTAGACTATAGACTAGACTATAGACTAGACTATAGACTAGACTAGACTATAGACTAGACTAGACTATAGACTTGACTATAGACTAGACTAGACTATAGACTAGACTATAGACTAGACTAGACTAGAGACTAGACTATATACTAGACTATAGACTAGACTATAGACTAGACTATAGACTAGACTATAGACTAGACTATAGACTATACTATAGACTAGACTATAGATTAGACTATAGACTAGACTATAGACTATAGACTAGACTATAGACTATAGACTATAGACTAGACTAGACTAGACTATAGACTATAGACTATAGACTATAGACTATAGACTATAGACTATAGACTATAGACTATAGACTATAGACTAGACTAGACTATAGACTATAGACTATAGACTATAGACTAGACTAGACTATAGACTAGCCTATAGACTAGACTATAGACTAGACTATAGACTAGACTATAGACTAGACTATAGACTATAGACTAGACTATAGACTAGACTATAGACTAGACTATAGACTAGACTATAGACTAGACTATAGACTACACTGTAGACTAGACTGTAGACTAGACTATAGATTAGACTATAGACTAGACTATAGACTATACTATAGACTAGACTATAGACTAGACTATAGACTAGACTAGACTATAGACTAGACTAGACTAGACTAGACTAGACTAGACTATAGACTAGACTAGACTAGACTAGACTAGACTAGACTATAGACTATAGACTATAGACTAGAATAGACTAGACTAGACTAGACTAGACTAGACTAGACTAGACTAGACTATAGACTAGACTAGACTAGACTAGACTAGACTAGACTAGACTAGACTAGACTAGACTAGACTAGACTAGACTAGACTAGACTAGACTAGACTATAGACTAGACTAGACTAGACTAGACTAGACTATAGACTAGACTAGACTGTAGACTAGACTATAGACTAGACTATAGACTAGACTATAGACTATACTATAGACTAGACTATAGACTAGACTATAGACTAGACTATGGACTAGACTATAGACTAGACTATAGACTAGACTATAGACTAGACTATTAGACTAGACTATAGACTAGGACTATAGACTAGGAGCCTATAGACTAGGACTATAGACTAGACTATAGACTAGGACTATAGACTAGACTATAGGAACGTAGGACTATAGACTATACTATAGGACTAGACTATAGACTAGACTATAGACTAGACTATAGACTAGACTATAGACTAGACTATGACTATAACTATAGACTAGACTATAGACTAGACTATGGACTAGAATATAGACTAGACTATAGGACCTAGGACTATAGACTAGACTATAGACTAGACTAAGGATAGACTATCGGACTAGACTAGAAGACTAGACTAGACTAGACTAGGACTAGACTTAGACTAGACTATAGACTAGACGTATAGACTAGACTATAGACTAGCCTATAGACTAGACTATAGACTAGACTATAGACTAGACATAGACTAGACATAGACTAGACTATAGACTATAGACTAGAATAGACTAGACTATAGACTAGACTATAGACTAGACTATAGACTAGATATAGACTAGACTATAGACTAGACTATAGACTAGACTATAGACTAGACTATAGACTAGACTATAGACTAGACTATAGACTAGACTATAGACTAGACTATAGACTAGACTATAGACTAGACTATAGATAGACTATAGACTAGACTATAGACTAGAGATAGATAGACTAGACTAGACTATAGACTAGATATAGACTAGACTATAGACTAGACTATAGACTAGACTATAGACTAGACTATAGACTAGACTATAGACTAGACTATAGACTAGACTATAGACTAGACTATAGACTAGACTATAGACTAGACTATAGACTAGACTATAGACTGTACTATAGACTAGATAGACTAGACTATAGACTACACTGTAGACTAGACTGTAGACTAGACTATAGATTAGACTATAGACTAGACTATAGACTATACTATAGACTAGACTATAGACTAGTAGACTAGACTAGACTATAGACTAGACTAGACTAGACTATAGACTAGACTAGACTAGACTAGACTAGATAGACTAGACTATACTAGACTAGACTATAGACTATAGACTATAGACATGAATAGACTAGACTAGACTAGACTATAGACTAACGAGACTAGACTAGACTAGACTAGACTATAGACTAGACTAGACTAAGACTAGACTAGACTAGACTAGACTAGACTAGACTAGACTAGACTAGACTAGACTAGACGACTAGACTAGACTAGACTAGACTAGACTAGACTAGACTATAGACTAGACTAGACTGTAGACTAGACTATAGACCTATACTATAGACTAGACTATAGACTAGACTATAGACTAGACTACAGACTAGACTATAGACTAGACTATAGACAGACCTATAGGACTAGACTATAGACTAGACTATAGACTAGACTATAGACTAGACTATAGACTAGACTATAGACTAGACTATAGAGGACTATAGACTAGACTATAGACTAGACTATAGACTAGACTATAGACTAGACTGTAGACTAGACTATAGACTAGACTATAGTCTAGTCTATAGTCTAGTCTATATTCTAGTCTATAGTTGAGTCTATAGTCTATAATTTAGTCAATAGTCGAGTATATAGTCTAGTCTAATCTATTCTATAGTATAGTTTATAGTCTATTCTACTACTGGTATAAATAAGTAAGTACTATTTCAAAATTTCAGTTTTCCATGCCTGTTGTCAATTGTTATTGTATTTGAATTTTTATATCAACTATGACCTCAGCAATTCTGTTTTAATTAAAAATTTAATTTACAATTTCTGCATAGAACCCACAAAATTTATTTTAAAAAGAATTATTACTTTAAGGCAATATGACTAAGAAATCTTTGTTATTTTAAATAAGATTTTTTAAATATTACTCATTAATTTAACAACAATTTAAGCAATTATAGAAATGTCAACACAAGTTTCATTGAAAGAAAAGAAATTTTTGTTGTCAAACAAGATCTTAAGTACTTTTTAGCTCCGCACATGTTCAAAAAGGTCTTCTCTCTCTAACATTTTCTTCGTAAACTGAAGTAAATTTAAACAAACTTTTTTATAAGTTTCCGCTAAAATCAAACTATCTCAGTACTTAAGATTAACCGGGATATCTCCGTAAAATTTTTTATGGAAAATAAGATTTTTTGATAACTTTAGAGGAATATCTTTACAGAAAATCTAATATGACTTTAATTAAAAACTCATTAATAATGTACATACTTCTTATTAAAACATTCTACACATATTCTCCCATTAATTGTGTAGCTTAATCCCACATTACAATTTCTTCTTTAGTTAATTAGTTTAATTTATTTATTTAAAACTACAATTTACGTTAAATCTCCGTTAAAATGATGTAATAGAAAGAATCCATATTTATGAACAAATTGAAAAAAACAGCTACTTAAGAAAAAATACTAAATGTTTTTCTTATTTATTCTTAATAATAATGAATTTTATAAATATAACGAACGAATTTTATAAATACAATGAAGAGTGAGCGAGAGAAGAAGAAAAAATTGTTTACACCTTCCATGCTAAACATTTATAAATTGCTGTATTATTATTTTTTTGTTAACCGGTTTGTGGGGACTACACATGAGAATTAGGGTAATATAGGTAAGAGGAATGGATTTGTTTACATTTAGAATATACAATAGACCAGACTATAGACTAGAAATATAGACTATACTATAAAATAGACTAACGGACAGATTATAGACTAGACTATAGACTAGACTTTAGACTAGACCAAAGACTAGACTATAGACTAGACTCTAGACTAGACTATAGACTAGACTATAGACTAGACTATAGACTAGACTATAGACTAGACTAAAGACTAGACTATAGACTAGACTATAGACTAGACTAAAGACTAGACTATAGACTAGACTATAGACTAGACTATACTAGACTATAGACTAGACTATAGACTAGACTATAGACTAGACTATAGACTAGACTATAGACTAGACTATAGACTAGACTATAGGACTAGACTAGAGACTAGACTATAGACTAGACTATAGACTAGACTATAGACTAGACTATAGGCTAGACTATAGACTAGACTATAGACTAGACTATAGACTAGACTATAGAACTAGACTATAGACTAGACTATAGACTAGACTATAGACTAGACTATAGACTAGACTATAGACTAGACTATAGACTAGACTATAGACTAGACTATAAGACTAGACTATAGACTAGACTATAGACTAGACTATAGACTAGACTATAGACTAGACTATAGACTAGACTATAGACTAGACTATAGACTAGACTATAGACTAGACTATAGACTAGACTATAGACTAGAACTAGACTATAGACTTGACTATAGACTAGACTATAGACAAGACTATAGACTAGACTATAGACAAGACTATAGACTAGACTATAGACTAGACTATAGACTAGACTATAGACTAGACTATAGACTAGACTAGACTATAGACTAGGCTATAGACTAGGCTATAGACTAGACTATGGACTAGACTATGGACTAGACTATAGACTAGGCTATAGACTAGACTATGGACTAGACTATAGACTAGACTATAGACTAGGCTATAGACTAGACTATAGACAAGACTATAGTCTAGAATATAGACAAGACTATAGACAAGACTATAGACAAGACTATAGACTAAACTATAGACTAGACTAAATACTAGAATATAGACTAGACTATTGACTAGACTGTACACTACACTATACTACACACTAGACTATACACTAGACATACACTAGACTATACGCTAGACTATAGACTAGACTATAGACTAGACTATAGACTAGGCTATAGACTAGACTATGGACTAGACTATAGACAAGACTATAGACTAGACTATAGACAAGACTATAGACAAAGACTATAGACAAGACTATAGACTAGACTATAGACTAGACTATAATAGACTAGACATAGACAAGATTATTGATTAGAATATAGACTAGACTAAAGACTAGACTATAGACTAGAATATAGACTAGACTATAGACTAGATTATAGACTAGACTGTACACTACACTACACTATACTACACACTAGACTAAACACTAGACTATACACTAGACTATACACTAGACTATACGCTAGACTATACACTAGACTATACACTAGACTATACACTAGACTATACGCTAGACTATACACTAGACTATACACTAGACTATACACCTGACTATACACTAGACTATACACTAGACTATACAGTAGACTATACACTAGACTATACACTAAACTATACACTAGACTATACACTAGACAATACACTAGACTTCACACTAGTTTACCCACTAGACTATACATGGACTATACTCTATACTATACACTATAGACTATAGAGACTATAGACTTAACTATATACTAGTCTGTAGACTAGATTGATTTCCTGACCAAAACATTTCCTTTATTTAGAACTGTATATCTTCCGTAAACTATTTGCTGCTTGTCTTCTCTACCGGCTTTGCTTTTAATTTATACATTACAATTTCTCTTAAGTATTTATACTACTTCCGGGCTATTTACATTTTGCTTTAATTTTAGAATTAATGTTTCAAATTATTTTCTCACTAGTAAAAAGAATTTCAAATGAAGATATTTACAGAACCTCTTTGATAAATAACATTCTGATTTAAAAATAATTGATGAGGAAATTTTTAATTAAATTTACAGGAATTTTGTTGATTAGGAAATGAAATGGTAGAGAGGAATTCTGTGTCTAGTACTTTAGACTTTTTTTTAAGTTTCTAATTAAAAGCCTTATATGCTGCATTAATTAGAAAGTAAAAGACTCATCTTAATGCAAGTAGAATGTCATAAAGTCTTTCTTAACTGACATAGATTTCAGAATCATACGAGAGTACGTGCTGTTAATAATGTTTTTATTTGTTTTGTAAATACACAAAAAAAGTCAAATGTAGTCGCGAATATATTAAAAGTAGAATGAATACTTGCTGGCTTCTGCACCTTTTACTCATTTTAATTACATAATGCATATTTATTTTAAACATATTCATACATACATACATACATACGTTTTTTTATAATTAATATTATTTTTATTAAAAAAATAATAAACGCAATGTAAACAAGATTTCATATAAATATTGCAAATTTTATTTGTAAACAACTGTGCTAATATAATTTTTAATTATTATTTTTTTTTTTACTTTTTTACTTACCAATAACCGGTTTATTGATAAAATTAAGTCAAAAATAATCTATAAAAATTCGCCATAATTCTATACATATATTTAATTAAAAATTAATCTAGATATTTTGTTTAAAAGTTTAAATTAAATGATTTCAACATATAATATGCGCAATTAAATTCGGTTTAAATAAAATTTGTTAATATTCTATCTATTTTAATGGAGGTTTTAAGTTGTAATAAAATGTATAAAATTTATATAGTAAAACACAACTCTATTATAATTTATAATATCAAGATAGTTAACTATTGTTAATTTAAAACTGGTATTTTCCAGAATAATTCCCATAGCTATTAGAGATTTGATAGCTATAATCAATCGATTGTCACTTTAAAATAAGAAGTAGTTTTTGATGAATGAATCAGTTCTGTTATGTTCTAGTTCTGTTCTGTTCTAGGTTTGTACTAGTTCTGTTCTAGTTCTGTTCTAGTTCTGTTCTAGTTCTGTTCTAGGTTTGTACTAGTTCTGTTCTAGGTTTGTACTAGTTCTGGTTCTAGTTCTGTTCTAGTTCTGTTCTAGTTCTGTTCTAGTTCTGTTCTAGTTCTGTTCTAGTTCTGTTCTAGTTCTGTTCTAGTTATGTTCTAGTTCTGTTCTAGTTCTGTTCTAGTTCTGTTCTAGTTCTGTTCTAGTTCTGTTCTAGTTCTGTTCTAGTTCTGTTCTAGTTCTGCTCTAGTTCTGTTTCTAGTTCTGTTCTAGTTCTGTTCTAGTTTATGTTCTAGTTATATTCTAGTTGTTCTAGTTCTGTTCTAGTTCTGTTCTAGTTTCTGTTCTAGTTCTGTTCTAGTTCTGTTCTAGGTTCTGTTTCTAGTTCTGTTCTAGTCTGTTCTAGTTCTGTTCTAGTTCTGTTCTAGTTCTGTTCTAGTTCTGTTCTAGTTCTGTTCTAGTTCTGTTCTAGTTCTAGTTCTAGTTCTGTTCTAGTTCTAGTTCTGTTCTAGTTCTGTTCTAGTTCTGTTCTAGTTCTGTTCTAGTTCTGCTCTAGTTCTGTTCTAGTTCTGTTCTAGTTCTGTTCTAGTTCTGTTCTAGTTCTGTTCTAGTTCTGTTCTAGTTCTGTTCTAGTTATGTTCTAGTTATGTTCTAGTTATGTTCTAGTTCTGTTCTAGTTATGTTCTAGTTATGTTCTAGTTCTGTTCCAGTTCTGTTCTAATTCTGTTCTAGTTCTGTTCTAGTTCTGTTCTAGTTCTGTTCTAGTTCTGTTCTAGTTCTGTTCTAGTTCTGCTCTAGTTCTGTTCTAGTTCTGTTCTAGTTCTGTTCTAGTTCTGTTCTAGTTCTGTTCTAGTTCTGTTCTAGTTCTGTTCTAGTTCTGTTCTGTTCTAGTTCTGTTCTAGTTCTGTTCTAGTTTTGTTCTAGTTCTGTGCTAGTTCTGTTCTAGTTCTGTTCTAGTTCTGTTCTAGTTCTGTTCAAGTTCTGTTCTAGTTCTGTTCTAGTTCTGTTCTAGTTCTGTTCTAGTTCTGTTCTAGTTCTGTTCTAGTTCTGCTCTAGTTCTGTTCTAGTTCTGTTCTAGTTCTGTTCTAGTTCTGTTCTAGTTCTGTTCTAGTTCTGTTCTAGTTCTGTTCTAGTTCTGTTCTAGTTCTGTTCTAGTTCTGTTCTAGTTCTGTTCTAGTTCTGTTCTAGTTCTGTTCTAGTTCTGTTCTAGTTCTGTTCTAGTTCTGTTCTAGTTCTGTTCTAGTCTGTTCTAGTTCTGCTCTAGTTCTGTTCTAGTTCTGTTCTAGTTCTGTTCTAGTTCTGTTCTAGTTCTGTTCTAGTTCTGTTCTAGTTCTGTTCTAGTTCTGTTCTAGTTCTGCTCTAGTTCTGTTCTAGTTCTGTTCTAGTTCTGTTCTAGTTCTGTTCTAGTTCTGTTCTAGTTCTGTTCTAGTTTGTTCTAGTTCTGTTCTAGTTCTGTTCTAGTTCTGTTCTAGTTCTGTTCTAGTTCTGTTCTAGTTCTGTTCTAGTTCTGTTCTAGTTCTGTTCTAGTTCTGTTCTAGTTCTGTTCTAGTTCTGTTCTAGTTCTGTTCTAGTTCTGTTCTAGTTCTGCTCTAGTTCTGCTAGTTCTGTTCTAGTTCTGTTCTAGTTCTGTTCTAGTTCTGTTCTAGTTCTGTTCTAGTTCTGTTCTAGTTCTGTTCTAGTTCTGTTCTAGTTCTGTTCTAGTTCTGTTCTAGTTCTAGTTCTGTTCTAGTTCTGTTCTAGTTCTGTTCTAGTTCTAGTTCTGTTCTAGTTTGTTCTAGTCTGTTCTAGTTCTAGTTCTGTTCTAGTTCTGTTCTAGTTCTGTTCTAGTTCTGTTCTAGTTCTGTTCTAGTTCTGTTCTAGTTCTAGTTCTGTTCTAGTTCTGTTCTAGTTCTGTTCTAGTTCTGTTCTAGTTCTGTTCTAGTTCTGTTCTAGTTCTGTTCTAGTTCTAGTTCTGTTCTAGTTCTGTTCTAGTTCTAGTTCTAGTTCTGTTCTGTTCTAGTTATGTTCTAGTTCTGTTCTAGTTCTGTTCTAGTTCTGTTCTAGTTCTGTTCTAGTTCTGTTCTAGTTCTGTTCTAGTTCTGTTCTAGTTCTGTTCTAGTTCTGTTCTAGTTCTGTTCTAGTTCTGTTCTAGTTCTGTTCTAGTTCTGTTCTAGTTCTGTTCTAGTTCTGTTCTAGTTCTGTTCTAGTTCTGTTCTAGTTCTGTTCTAGTTCTGTTCTAGTTCTGCTCTAGTTCTGTTCTAGTTCTGTTCTAGTTCTGTTCTAGTTCTGTTCTAGTTCTGTTCTAGTTCTGTTCTAGTTCTGTTCTAGTTCTGTTCTAGTTCTGTTCTAGTTCTGTTCTAGTTCTGTTCTAGTTCTGTTCTAGTTCTGTTCTAGTTCTGCTCTAGTTCTGTTCTAGTTCTGTTCTAGTTCTGTTCTAGTTCTGTTCTAGTTCTGTTCTAGTTCTGTTCTAGTTTGTTCAGTTATGTTCTAGTTATGTTCTAGTTATGTTCTAGTTCTGTTCTAGTTATGTTCTAGTTATGTTCTAGTTATGTTCTAGTTCTGTTCCAGTTCTGTTCTAATTCTGTTCTAGTTCTGTTCTAGTTCTGTTCTAGTTCTTCTGTTCTAGTTCTGTTCTAGTTCTGTTCTAGTTCTGTTCTAGTTCTGCTCTAGTTCTGTTCTAGTTCTAGTTCTGTCTAGTTCTGTTCTAGTTCTGTTCTAGTTCTGTTCTGTTCTAGTTCTGTTCTAGTTCTGTTCTAGTTTTGTTCTAGTTCTGTGCTAGTTCTGTTCTAGTTCTGTTCTAGTTCTGTTCTAGTTCTGTTCAAGTTCTGTTCTAGTTCTGTTCTAGTTCTGTTCTAGTTCTGTTCTAGTTCTGTTCTAGTTCTGTTCTAGTTCTGCTCTAGTTCTGTTCTAGTTCTGTTCTAGTTCTGTTCTAGTTCTGTTCTAGTTCTGTTCTAGTTCTGTTCTAGTTCTGTTCTAGTTCTGTTCTAGTTCTGTTCTAGTTCTGTTCTAGTTCTGTTCTAGTTCTGTTCTAGTTCTGTTCTAGTTCTGTTCTAGTTCTGTTCTAGTTCTGTTCTAGTTCTGTTTAGTTCTGTTCTAGTTCTGTAGTTCTGTTCTAGTTCTGCTCTAGTTCTGTTCTAGTTCTGTTCTAGTTCTGTTCTAGTTCTGTTCTAGTTCTGTTCTAGTTCTGTTCTAGTTCTGTTCTAGTTCTGCTCTAGTTCTGTTCTAGTTCTGTTCTAGTTCTGTAGTTCTTCTAGTTCTGTTCTAGTTCTGTTCTAGTTCTGTTCTAGTTCTGTTCTAGTTCTGTTCTAGTTCTGTTCTAGTTCTGTTCTAGTTCTGTTCTAGTTCTGTTCTAGTTCTGTTCTAGTTCTGTTCTAGTTCTGTTCTAGTTCTGTTCTAGTTCTGTTCTAGTTTGTCTAGTTCTGTTCTAGTTTCTGTTCTAGTTCTGTTCTAGTTCTGTTCTAGTTCTGTTCTAGTTCTGTTCTAGTTCTGTTCTAGTTCTGTTCTAGTTATGTTCTAGTTATGTTCTAGTTATGTTCTAGTTCTGTTCTAGTTATGTTCTAGTTATGTTCTAGTTATGTTCTAGTTCTGTTCCAGTTCTGTTCTAATTCTGTTCTAGTTCTGTTCTAGTTCTGTTCTAGTTCTGTTCTAGTTCTGTTCTAGTTCTGTTCTAGTTCTGTTCTAGTTCTGTTCTAGTTCTGTTCTGTTCTAGTTCTGTTCTAGTTCTGTTCTAGTTTTGTTCTAGTTCTGTGCTAGTTCTGTTCTAGTTCTGTTCTAGTTCTGTTCTAGTTCTGTTCAAGTTCTGTTCTAGTTCTGTTCTAGTTCTGTTCTAGTTCTGTTCTAGTTCTGTTCTAGTTCTGTTCTAGTTCTGTTCTAGTTCTGTTCTAGTTCTGTTCTAGTTCTGTTCTAGTTCTGTTCTAGTTCTGTTCTAGTTCTGTTCTAGTTCTGTTCTAGTTCTGTTCTAGTTCTGTTCTAGTTCTGTTCTAGTTCTGTTCTAGTTCTGTTCTAGTTCTGTTCTAGTTCTGTTCTAGTTCTGTTCTAGTTCTGTTCTAGTTCTGTTCTAGTTCTGTTCTAGTTCTGTTCTAGTTCTGTTTAGTTCTGTTCTAGTTCTGTTCTAGTTCTGTTCTAGTTCTGTTCTAGTTCTGTTCTAGTTCTGTTCTAGTTCTGTTCTAGTTCTGTTCTAGTTCTGTTCTAGTTCTGTTCTAGTTCTGTTCTAGTTCTGTTCTAGTTCTGTTCTAGTTCTGTTCTAGTTCTGTTCTCTTGTTCTAGTTCTGTTCTAGTTTCTAGTTCTGTTCTAGTTCTGTTCTAGTTCTGTTCTGGTTCTTTCTTGTTCTGTTCTAGTTCTGATCTCTTCTAGCTCTGTTCAAGAACATTCTTGAAACTGTATTTAAGTTGTCACCAAGTCTTTTAACATTAGCCTTGGAGCTGCTATTTTCTGCATACTTTTCCGGTCAATAAAACTAAATCATTTCTACGATTTTGCCTTCAATTTCTATTTTTTTATAGAATTAAAGAAATAAACATTATTATTCATAAATTAAATTAGTGTTTCTTCGAATCTTATCCATTATTTTTATTTTACTGTTAGCATAGGTGTATCAAGTCAATATTAATCAGTATAATTAAAGAAATGATGACATAATTTCCATAATATTTTCAACCGGCTTGTCAGTCATTTGTTGTTGTATATGAAAACAAACAAAATTTATCTTGTAGTTTTGTTTCAACAAACTCCCTCCCTCGACTTTGTTATTGTTCTTTAGTTTTACTTTTCATAATATTTAGATTTATAGTTTTGGAAATTGCATTTCTAATCACTTACACGAAACGCAATAAGTTTTCATTGTAAACTATACACACACTGTAATAATATAATTTTGTTGTTTATTTTTGTTTTTTTTTATGAATAAATTTTTTGTATAATAAAAGTCAAATGGTATAATCTTTTATGTAAATTTTGTTTATTTGTTGTTTATATTTAATTTAACGTAAAATTTATGTAAAAAAGTTGTGGTCTAAAGTAGCAAATGTGTTTGCATACAGAGTATATGAAGTGAAGGGTTTTAGAAGCAAAGGTGGCTAAATTCAGTGTTGTTACTTTTGAAATGAATATTAAAAAACTATTTGTTTTTAAGTTAAATTGATACTTTAGGTATGGATAGTTCTGTTCTAGTTCACTTCTATTTGAGTTCTAGTTCAGTTCTAGTTCAGTTCTAGTTCTAGTTCAGTTCTAGTTCAGTTCTAGTTCAGTTCTAGTTCTAGTTCAGTTCTAGTTCAGTTCTAGTTCTAGTTCAGTTTTAGTTCAGTTCTAGTTCAGTTCTAGTTCAGTTCTAGTTCAGTTCTAGTTCAGTTCTAGTTCAGTTCTAGTTCAGTTCTAGTTCAGTTCTAGTTCAGTTCTAGTTCAGTTCTAGTTCAGTTCTAGTTCAGTTCTAGTTCAGTTCTAGTTCAGTTCTAGTTCAGTTCTAGTTCAGTTCTAGTTCAGTTCTAGTTCAGTTCTAGTTCAGTTCTAGTTCAGTTCTAGTTCAGTTCTAGTTCAGTTCTAGTTCAGTTCTAGTTCAGTTCTAGTTCAGTTCTAGTTCAGTTCTAGTTCAGTTCTAGTTCAGTTCTAGTTCAGTTCTAGTTCAGTTCTAGTTCAGTTCTAGTTCAGTTCTAGTTCTAGTTCAGTTCTAGTTCAGTTCTAGTTCAGTTCTAGTTCAGTTCTAGTTCAGTTCTAGTTCAGTTCTAGTTCAGTTCTAGTTCAGTTCTAGTTCAGTTCTAGTTCAGTTCTAGTTCAGTTCTAGTTCAGTTCTAGTTCAGTTTAGTTCAGTTCAGTTCTAGTTCAGTTCTAGTTCAGTTCTAGTTCAGTTCTAGTTCAGTTCTAGTTCAGTTCTAGTTCAGTTCTAGTTCAGTTCTAGTTCAGTTCTAGTTCAGTTCTAGTTCAGTTCTAGTTCAGTTCTAGTTCAGTTCTAGTTCAGTTCTAGTTCAGTTCTAGTTCAGTTCTAGTTCAGTTCTAGTTCAGTTCTAGTTCAGTTCTAGTTCAGTTCTAGTTCAGTTCTAGTTCAGTTCTAGTTCAGTTCTAGTTCAGTTCTAGTTCAGTTCTAGTTCAGTTCTAGTTCAGTTCTAGTTCAGTTCTAGTCAGTTCTAGTTCAGTTCTAGTTCAGTTCTAGTTCAGTTCTCAGTTCTAGTTCTAGTTCTGTTCTGGTTCAGTTCTAGTTCAGTTCTAGTTCAGTTCTAGTTCAGTTCTAGTTCAGTTCTAGTTCAGTTCTACTTCAGTTCTAGTTCAGTTCTAGTTCAGTTCTAGTTCAGTTCTAGTTCAGTTCTAGTTCAGTTCTAGTTCAGTTCTAGTTCAGTTCTAGTTCAGTTCTAGTTCAGTTCTAGTTCAGTTCTAGTTCAGTTCTAGTTCAGTTCTAGTTCAGTTCTAGTTCAGTTCTAGTTCAGTTCTAGTTCAGTTCTAGTTCAGTTCTAGTTCAGTTCTAGTTCAGTTCTAGTTCAGTTCTAGTTCAGTTCTAGTTCAGTTCTAGTTCAGTTCTAGTTCAGTTCTAGTTCAGTTCTAGTTCAGTTCTAGTTCAGTTCTAGTTCAGTTCTAGTTCAGTTCTAGTTCAGTTCTAGTTCAGTTCTAGTTCAGTTCTAGTTCAGTTCTAGTTCAGTTCTAGTTCAGTTCTAGTTCAGTTCTAGTTCAGTTCTAGTTCAGTTCTAGTTCAGTTCTAGTTCAGTTCTAGTTCAGTTCTAGTTCAGTTCTAGTTCAGTTCTAGTTCAGTTCTAGTTCAGTTCTAGTTCAGTTCTAGTTCAGTTCTAGTTCAGTTCTAGTTCAGTTCTAGTTCAGTTCTAGTTTAGTTCTAGTTTAGTTCTAGTT